>NW_027195144.1:52500-122500 GCF_038502225.1 Cherax quadricarinatus | reverse complement strand
GGTGCACACTGACCATGGAGACCCATTCTCTCACATGTGGGCCTACCAGCTTTCTCCTGCTTGATTTGAAGCCGCTAGAATTTATGCGTATAGATACGTCAAACACGGTATCTCCTATGACGTACATATACGACCGCGACAGTCAAAGGGTTAATTAAAAAAAAAAAGGTCAGTTTTTTTTTTCTCATTATGCACTGCATGCTCCAGGATTTTTTTTATATGATGCACACTGACCACACAGACCCATTCTCTCGCATGTGGGCCTACCAGCTTTCTCCTGCTTGATTTGAAGACGCTAGAATTTATGAGTATATACACGTCAAACACGGCACCTTGTAAGACGTATATATACGACCTCGACAGTCAAAGGATTAAATATCATTCTCAGTAACATGCTTTATTGAACTAATAAAGAATGATTCCAAATTCCAATATTTTTCTCAAAATGTCTTATTATTCAAAGAGGCCCTTCACCTATGATATACAGTGGACCCCCGCATAACGATGGCATCACATAGCGATTTTTCCGCATAACGATTACTTTTATCGCAAAATTTTTGCCGCGCATACCGATTAAAAACCCGCTTACCGATTTTCGTCCGAGACGCGTCCAATGTGCCCTCAGCCAGCCTCACATGTGCCGCCCCGTCCCATTGTTTACCAGCCAGCCTCCGCGGTAACATCCAAGCATACACTCGGAATATTTCGTATTATTACAGTATTTTCGGTGCTGTTTCTGGAAAATAAGTGACCATGGGCCCCAAGAAAGCTTCTAGTGCCAACCCTACACCTCAAAGGGTAAGAATTACTATAGAGATGAAGAAAGAGATAATTGATAAGTATGAAAGTGGAGTGCGTATAGCCGACCTAGTCAAGCTGTACAAGAAACCCCAATCAACCATCGCTACTATTGTGGGCACCAGAAAGACAATCAAGGAAGCTGTTCTTGCCAAAGGTTCAACTGTGTTTTCGAAACAAAGATCGCAAGTGATGGAAGATGTTGAGAGACTCTTATTGGTGTGGATAAATGAAAAACAGATAGCAGGAGATAGCATCTCTCAAGCGATCATATGTGAAAAGGCTAGGAAGTTGCATGAGGATTTAATTAAAAAAATGCCTGCAACTAGTGATGATGTGAGTGAATTTAAGGCCAGCAAAGGTTGGTTTGAGAGATTTAAGAAGCGTAGTGGCATCCATAGTGTGATAAGGCATGGTGAGGCTGCCAGTTTGGACCACAAAGCGGCTGAAAAATATGTGCAGGAATTCAAGGAGTACATAGAAACTGAAGGACTGAAACCTGAACAAGTGTTTAATTGTGATGAAACAGGCCTGTTCTGGAAGAAAATGCCAAGCAGGACCTACATTACTCAGGAGGAAAAGGCACTCCCAGGACATAAGCCTATGAAAGACAGGCTTACTTTGTTGATGTGTGCCAATGCTACTGGTGATTGCAAAGTGAAGCCTTTATTAGTGTATCACTCTGAAACTCCCAGAGCGTTCAGGCAAAAGAATGTCCTCAAGGATAATTTGTGTGCTGTGGAGGGCAAACAGTAAGGCATGGGTCACTAGGGAATTTTTCTATAACTGGTTACACCATGCATTTGCCCCCAATGTGAAAAATTACCTAACTGAAAAGAAATTAGAACTTAAGTGCCTCCTGGTGTTAGACAATGCCCCTGGTCATCCTACAGACGTGGCAGAGCGACTTTATGGGGACATGAGCTTCATTAAGGTGAAGTTTTTGCCTCCTAATACCACTCCTCTCCTGCAGCCCATGGACCAGCAGGTTATTTCCAACTTCAAGAAACTGTACACAAAAGCTCTGTTTGAAAGGTGCTTTGTAATGACCTCAGAAACTCAACTGACTCTAAGAGAGTTTTGGAGAGATCACTTTAATATCCTCAATTGTGTAAACCTTATAGGTAAGGCTTGGGAGGAAGTGACTAAGAGGACCTTGAACTCTGCTTGGAAGAAACTGTGGCCAGAATGTGTAGACAAAAGGGATTTTGAAGGGTTTGAGGCTAACCCTGAGAATCCTGTGCCAGTTGAGGAATCCATTGTGGCATTGGGAAAGTCCTTGGGGTTGGAGGTTAGTGGGGAGGATGTGGAAGAGTTGGTGGAGGAGGACAATGAAGAACTAACCACTGATGAGCTGATAGATCAACTTCAAGAGCAAGAGGCCAGACCTGAGGAAACTGGTTCAGAGGAGGGGAGAGAGAAATTGAAGAAGTTGCCTACTACAAAGATAAAGGAAATCTGTGCTAAGTGGCTTGAAGTGCAAACCTTCATGGATGAAAATCACCCTCACACAGCTATTGCAAGCCGTGCTGGTGATTATTACACTGACAATGTTGTGAAACACTTTAGGCAAGTCATAAAGGAACGAGAGGTACAGGCCACTATGGACAGATATCTTGTGCGAAAGAAGTCCAGTGACTCTGAAGCTGGCCCTAGTGGCATTAAAAGAAGAAGGGAAGTAACCCCAGAAAAGGACTTACTACCTCAAGTCCTAATGGAAGGGGATTCCCCTTCTAAACACTAACACACACTCTCCCCTCCTCCCATCCCATCAATCATCACCAGATCTTCAATAAAAGTAAGTGTCATTTAATTGTGCATGCCTTTTTCAGTTTGTGTGTATTAAAATTAACATTTCATGTGGTAAAAAAAAATTTTGTTCATACTTTTGGGCGTCTTGCACGGATTAATTTTATTTCCATTATTTCTTACGGGGAAAATTCATTCGCATAACGATTATTTCGCATAACGATGAGCCCTCTTGCACGGATTAAAATCGTTAACCGGGGGTCCACTGTAACTGCAACCATGGAGTTGAATATCATTCCAAACCATGGAGGTGATAATGATATTGTTCCAGACCATGGAGATGAATATCATTCCCAACCATGGAGCTGAACAATATCATTCCAGATCATGGAGCTGAACTCTTCTCCAGGCTGTGGAACTGAACACCTCAAATCTTTTTCTATAAGGTTGAAGGGTTGATTACATCATCATCATTTCACTACTACACTTGCTGCTTCTGTATCTGACTGAAGAAACCTATTGTGTAGGGGAAACATTTCATCAATAAAGGTACCCAACTGTTGCACATTGCCTTTTTTTTTTTTTTTTTATTTTATTTTATTTTATTTTATTTCCAATTTGTGCACACATACAGAGGTACAAAAAAAATACAGATAAGAGCAGTATGCCAAAGCCACTTATACTATGCATAGCATTACGGGCTGGCTTAAAATTAACTTAAGATTAACTAAGCAATGATTATTATTATTATTATAATCAAAAAGAAGCGCTAAGCCACAAGGACTATACAGCGCTGCTACTAAGCAATGATGAAATCAGTGATAAAACATTAATGTAAACAGATAACTATAAAGCACAAGTGAGTATTACAAAGACAGGTCATATGGTTGCATTCAGTTAGGTAGTGATTCTGTTAGGTAGTGTATTTAAAAAATAATAAAGTTAGATTGGGTTTTAGGTTTAACATTTATGTGATATAATTGTGAGAAACATTTAAGATATACAATTTATAATGTTCAGTTATTCAGTATTTATTTGGTTTTGGGTGAGTAAGTAATCTTTGAGAAGAGACTTGAATTTATAAACAGGTTGTGTTTCTTTTATATTTACAGGTAATGAATTCCAGATTTTAGGGCCTTTTATGTGCATTGAGTTTTTGCATAGTGTGAGATGGACACGAGGAACATCAAAGAGTGATCTGTGCCTTGTGTTATGGTCATGTGTTCTGTTGAGGTTGGCAAGGAGATGTTTGAGGGGAGGGTTAATATCAGAGTTAAGTGTTCTATGTATGTAATAGGTGCAGTAATAAGTATGGATGTTTTGTATGGTGAGTAGGTTGAGTGTATTGAATATTGGTGGAGTGTGCTGCCTGTAGTGAGAATTTGTTATCATTCTAACTGCAGCCTTTTGTTGGGTAATTAGTGGTCTGAGATGGTTAATTGTTGTTGAGCCCCATGCACAAATTCCATAGGTGAGATAGGGGTAAATAAGAGAGTGATATAGGGCCAGGAGGGCTGACTGTGGAACATAGTACCGTATCTTCGATAGTATGCCTACAGTCTTGGAAATTTTCTTAGAAATTTGATGTATATGTGTATGAAATTTGAGTCTATTATCAAGGTGGATTCCTAAGAATTTTCCCTCTGTTAGTTTTGTGATAGGTGATCCATTTATCATTATGTTAAGAGGGACATCTGTAGCTCTGTTACCAAACTGAATGAAGTAGGTTTTGTCAATGTTTAGTGTAAGTTTGTTAGTCCTCATCCAGGTAGATATTTTCTGTAATTCGGTATTTACAGTATTGGCTAGCGTGACTGGGCTCGGGTGAGAGAAGACGTATGTAGTGTCATCTGCAAATAGTGTGGGTTTGAGTAATTGCGAAGCATTTGGAAGGTCATTTATGTATAGGAGAAAGAGAAGAGGGCCAAGGACACTTCCCTGTGGGACACCAACTGTAATTGGTTGTGCAGAAGAGTTTGCCCCATTTGCGTACACATATTGGCTTCTGTTGCTGAGGTAAGACTTGAGGTAGTTGAGGGAGTGCCCTCTTATACCATAGTGTGACAATTTTACGTGGAGCAAGTCATGGTCAACTGTATCAAAAGCTTTACGTAAGTCAATGAAGATCCCCAGTGGGACTTCTTTTTTCTCTATTGCAGTGTATATATGTTCTTCAATTTGTGAGTATTTTATACAATTTTCAACAAAACTATGATGCTATGTCTTAAACCAATCTAGTTTTTCCTATACTTTTCCATTCTTAATGCCCATGTGACTTCCCATCCATAAGTGGATGGGAAGTCGCATGGGCAATGAGTGTGAAATGATAATGAAATAAATGAATTTTTGGCAAAAGTGATTAAGAGCTAAGCACAAACAATATAATTTACACACCTGAAATTTCAAAGGCATTTTTGTGTTGATCATTGTCCTCCAGCTTGCTTACATGTATACTGCTTAATGGGTAACTTCCCTGAAAATAAAAATAGCTTTGAAAACAATATTTATTCTCAAAGAATGAACTATATACAAAAAATTATTTCTATTAAGTGGAGTACAGAAAGCCCCTTATTTGCAAAACATTCTGGGCAGCCTTAAAAACTATACAGCCACTGCTCACTTAGTGACATTCTCGTTTACCGATCACTCGGACTTATGACAGGCTCTCTGACCAGTATGCATACCTATATAATGTATATTAAAGCTGATTTCCTCGATTCTGTTATTACAATATACAGTACACTATTGCATAAGCATTTAAAAATATGCTAAAAATGTAAAAAATGGTGCAAAGGTGATATTAAAACAAAATTAAAAGATGGTTGACACAAACCCACTAAAATTATAGTATACTCCTTGCTTAGCGACAAATTCGTTTACTGACGTGGTCTTAGGAATGAAACTGTCATTAAGTGAGGAGAGGCTGCATTATGATTATAAGTATACAAGACTCCATGGGAAAGTGGAACAAAATTCTTCCTCCATCAGCTATGCGTGTCATAAAAGACAACTAAAATGCCAGGAGCAAGGGGCTAGTAACCCCTTCTCCTTCTCCGAGTGACATCATTTAGGGTGTGACACCACAGAACCTCTAAAGAAGGTGACACTAATGCCCAAAACAGTGCTGCACCAACATAGGAGAAGAATTCTTCATTTCTATATAGCCTTTTATATATTAACAAGGTACAAATAAGCCTATATAGGGAAAATCATTGATTCTGATGATGTGATAGATGATTTTGCATAATTGAATTCAAGGAAATGTAAGATCCGATTCACCGAGATGTTACTGTACTCAAGGTCAAATCAGAACTAGTGTTTCTCTGATATTCCAATGTTTTTCTTTATTTTTCAAGTTTTTTTTTTTTGGCATTGTTGAAGATAAATAAATGTAGGGTCTGTTGCCTGTACTCAAAGTGGTATTTGAGTTTATGTTTCCTCAATATTAATACGATTATTTATTTTATCATTAATAAAGTTGAGAAGTATTCTCCTGTTCAGTTTATGGCCCTTAAACATTCTCATTGTTAAACAATAGTCACTGGTCAAGCAGTAGCGACATAACTGGAGTTTACCTCCCCCCCCATCCCCCCACCCTTGAATTTCATGGGGGTGACACCAAAGATGCTGCCCCGGGTGACACCAGAGATTCCACCCAGGGTGATACCAACTCTTGCGATACAGGTTGAAAGAACTGTTCAGCATAATTACTGTTAGGGTAACATTAGGGAAAGTAGGTGTGTTTTAATAGTAGCTTTGATATGGTTGGCAGACAGAGAGATTCTGGAGTTTTCAGATAGAGTGTTCCAAATTTTAAGACCTTTTATACACACTAAGTTTTTATAAAGATTAAGCTGCATGTGGGGAATAATCATAGAAATTTTTGTGTCTAGTATTATTCATATGCATTCTGTTGCAAATACTGAGAAAGTGTGTCAGGGCAGGGCTGATATTAAAATTTATTGTCCTGCATATGTAGTATGCACAGTAGTTGAGTGAATTTTATGTATATTAAGTAGATTTAGATCTTTGAAGAGTGGGGGAGTGTGATGTCTGGCATAACATTTAATTAGACATTTGTAGCTCTGCTCCCAAACATTATTCAGGTCTTAGTAGTCCAGGTTGATATCTCGAAAAGTTCTTCATTAACAATGTTGTTGAGGGAATTCAGATTTGGGTGGAGATGACAAAAGTTGTGTAATTTGAAAAGGGAACAGGTCTAAGTTGCTGAGATACATTTGGAAGATGAATGATGTATATGAGGAAAAGCAGAGGGCCAAGGGGGACACCTGTGTTGACAGGTCTTACTGATGAGGTTGTGCCCTTGATAGAGGCGTACTGATATCTGTTGGTATTTAGGACTTCATATCTGCAAATGCATGACCTATGATACCATAATACTCAAGTCTGGGGTACAGGATGCTGTGATCTACTAAATTGAAAACTTTTCTAAGATCAATAAAGAAGCCAAAGGGATATTCATTCTTTCAAGAGCTGTATAAAGGAAGTCTAGGACTTTTATGACTGCATCATTTGTGCTTTGATTTGGTTCAAAACCAAACTGGCAGGGGTTGAATATACTGAGTGTATAAAATATTGAATATATTGAGAGTATAATTTATTGTGGATTAATTTTTCAAAAATTTTAGATAACAATTATCTATAGTTATTTACATCTGTTGGGGCTTCACTTTTGTGTATTGGAGTGACCCTTGCTACCTTGAGTACTGTTGGGAAAGTGTTGATTTCTAGTGATTGTTAAACAATGCTATAATGGCAGGTGAAAGTGTTGATTTCTAGTGATTGTTAACCCTTTGAGGGTTTCGGACGTACTAGTACGGCTTACGCGCAGGGTTTTTTGACGTACTAGTACACATAAATTCTAGCACCGTCAAATCTCGCAGGAAAAGGCTGGTAGGCCTAGATGTAAGAGAATGGGTCTGTGTACACGGTAGAAAAAAAATCTGGGACCCAGTGGTGCATTGTGGGAACGCCATCTTAGTAAACAATGTCCACCATGCCTCACGGTAAGAAGCTCCTCACTCCTCGGCGAATTGGGACACTTTTGTTCCCCAGTGACAGTTCTAATACAGATGGAAGTGCCAGTGAAGATGAGTTTCAAGGTTTTGGTGAGGTTTTGACTGAAACTAATGATCATAATATCATTAATAGTGAGGAAAACCCAGACGACCCTCAGCCTTCCACCTCTGGTGCTGGGCCATCTTGTTCACGTTCAGTTGTACCAGAATCCAAGAGGAAACTTCTATTTTCCCAAATCCCAGACTCAGATGAGATGTGTGATGATAGTGATAGTGAATATGAACTACAAGCTCTTCAAACTAGTTCCAGTACTGATAGTGAAGTGCAATATTCCCCAGTGAAGCATCAGTATATACGATGATATATGCGCTCTGGTAGTGTGCCATATGCTATTCCAAGGGGAAGGAGTGCATCTTGGAGTATATCCCGTGGCTGTACAACAGGAGCAGACAGTGAAAATGATGATGATACTGTTGCAATTGGGATGGAAAATGTGCGTGGTGGTAGTGGTGCAGGTGGTGGGGCACCAGCAGTGGGCCATGCTGCCACCCACGCTGCCACCCACACTGCTGCCTCAGCTGATCTACAACAAAGGCCACCATCCCCCACCCACCCACCACACCAGCCTCCACAACCACAACCTCCACAACCACAACCACCTGTCATTGTCCAGTACCCACCAGCAGACTGCACCTGGGATTGGCAGGAAGCTGTCAATTTTGTTCCAAATCCCCACCAGTTTGATGATAGCCAAAATGGAATACGGCCATCTTGTACACTTGGGAACAATGCCACTGAACTGGAATGTTTCGAGTTATTCTTTGACGAACCCCTGATGGAAAGTATTGTCATGGAAAGCAACACATACTACGAGTACACCATAGTAAACACATTACTTACACCAAAATCACGTCTACACCAGTGGAAGGAGGTAACTGTGGTTGAGATGTATCTTTTCTTTGCCACAATAATGCTTATGCCACATGTGTATAAGCACAAAGTGAAATCATACTGGTCAACAGACCACCTGATTGCAACCCCAGGTCTCAGTGATATAATGCCAGTGAATCGATTTGTGCTAATGTTACATATGCTTCACTTCTCAGACCAAACCAGGCCTGACAGAACTGACAGGTTATATAAGATTAGGAATGTGTTTGTGTATCTGAAAGAGAAATTCAGTACGCATTTTTATCCCTTCAGGAAGCTTGTAATTGACGAGTCTTTGATTCTGTTCAAAGGAAGACTCTCTTTCAAGCAGTACATACCAAGCAAAAGGAAACGCTTTGGTATAAAGTTGTTTGTGCTTTGTGATTGTTACAGTGGTCTGGTATTGGATATTATTGTGTACACTGGAAGTTATACATTGCAAAATACCAGGAAGTTATTGGGCATCTCAGGTGATGTGGTTAGAACAATGATAGAACCATACCTTGGTAAGGGGCATATATTATATACAGATAACTGGTACACAAGCCCCTCACTCACTGATTTTTTTGCAAGTGAACATGACAGATGCGTGTGGCACAGTGCGCGCAAATCGGAAACATATGCCCAGGTTTGACACTGGCACTCGTAGAGGTGAGGTGCAGGCGTTTGCTGCCAATGACATCATGGCATTTCGGTGGCATGACAAACGAGATGTCACACTGTTGTCATCAGTTCACCCTAATGAAATGGCAGACAGTGGCAGGCAGCATAGAGAGAGCAATGAACCCATTCTAAAACCTGCAGCTGTGATTGATTACACCTTCAACATGCATTCAGTGGACAAATGTGACATGCAGATTGGGTTTGCTGATTGTGTTCGCAAGAGTTATAAGTGGTACATCAAACTGTTTTTCCATCTTCTGGACATTTCCATGCTCAATGCTTATAATATGTATAAGATGAGGACCAGAAACAAACCGCAGTACGGCAAATTCTGTTTGTCTGTCATCAGACAAATAGTATTCAAGTACCAAGGAACAGCACCTGCAATTGACCGCCCACCAAATTATCAACAACTACCTTCTCGTCTGAAGCATGGTGATCACTTCCTGGTAAAACTGCCTGCTACTGCTTTCAAGAAAAAGGCTCAGAAGAGGTGTTACGTCTGTGCACATACAAAAAAAACGCCCACAACAACGCAGAGACACTCGTTTTATGTGTGAGGAGTGTAAAACACCACTGTGCATGACACCATGTTTCAAAGACTTCCACAGGCTGCAGAACTTCTAGAAACATGTCCTGTGACTGTATATGTGTATATAAAATATAGAAAAATAGTAATAAACAACATTTCATATCGTTTGTTTATGTAAATATTTTCTATAAACAAAATAATGACAACAGTGTTTACGCCCTTATTGTGTAGTATTGAAAAAGAAATAACTTACAAAATAATGATCATGTTGGCCTCAGAGGCCATAAAAGTTACTCAGAAAAAGAAAAATTGAAAAACAATTGAAAATAGTACATAAAAAAGTAAATAGAAAAATACCGGTTGATGGCAGTCGGCGATGTTACCAGATGTTGTTCAATTTTGGCAAACTTCACGCCTCTGTATCTCGGTAAGTATTGACGGTAAAATTTTTTTGTTTACCCTATAATGTTTAGAAAAAAAAACTATTTTTCATGAGAAAAAATGATTTTTTTTTTTTTAAATTTGGCCGACCCTGAGAACGAGTTTCTGAGAGGGCCTGTCGACCCTCAAAGGATTAAACAATGCTGTAATGGCAGGTGATAGTGTTGATGTCTAGTGATTGTTAAACAATACTGTAATGGCAGGTGAAAGGACATGAGCTGATCTTTTGAACAATAGTGGTGGTAATTATGTTAACTTTCCTGACTTGTTTTTCAGTGAATTTATAATCAGGGTGACCTTAGAGAGTTGGAGCATGATGGAGGGAGCTTGGGATACTGCCAACAAGTCTGCCACTCACTCGAGTATTGATACTTCGAATTTTGCTAGCTAGACTTGATCCGATGGTAGAGAAGAAATCACCATTAACTTATTGGCAGTGCCAACAGGCTGGAGATATGGTTCACTGGGTTTAGTTTTGGTCAACTTCTGAGAACCCAGGATTTGACTGTGTTAAAGATATTTTTCAATTCACCTCTAATTTCACTGAACCTTCTAGAATAATACAGTTGTTTGCATTTCGTTATTAGCTTGGTAAGTGTTAATGTATAGTTTTTGGTTTGATCTTTAGTTATTAAGCTCAATCTATATTTTCTTTTCCTTTTTTTTAATACATCAGCTGTATCTCACTGAGGCAGAGTGACCTAAAAAGAAAAACAAAAGTTTTTCTTTTTAAATTTAGTAATTTATACAGGAGAAGGGGTTACTAGCTCCTTGCTCCCAGCATTTTAGTTGCCTCTTACAACACACATGATGAAGAACAAGAACTATTAAGAAAATAGAAGAAAACCTAGAAGGGTGTTGTGAGGGAAAAGTTCATTATTGGAAGTATGAATGCATGTTGGTGGTAGTTTGTTGGGCAGCACTCTGCTTGTTCACTTAGGGTGGGTGCATAGTTCCTGCTATTCCCCCCCCCCTTCTACACCTGGTGGGAGGTGACGAGTGCGTCTCCGACCTGTGGTTAGTCACTTGATCTGTGGTTCCCATCGAATCTGTAAGTATTCGTTGCACTCTTGTCTAATTTATTATGTTTTTGGGATTGTCTGTCTTAATAAAAGCTTCACTCTTATTTAGGGTTTTGTACTTAAATATATTCTTGTCTTCTTTTGAATTTATAGTTATGTCAGTTTTAATCCTCACCATTTCTTTTATAGGCTGTACGCCTATCGTGTGGGTGATTTATCAAGCAGTGTGTAACTGTATGTTATTTTTCATTCTAGGCTTGATTGTTGGCTCAGGTCATCCGACTTCTTATGACTCATACGGGATTAAGATAAGGACAGCAGGGATCTGGCAAAGATCCGAGAGTTAACACCGGCACATCTCTACCTATACTGGTCACCCCCTCCACATGTAGCCGACCAACCAGTCAGCTACACACCAGTCAAGCAGCATTCTCCCAGTTGTAACTACACCAGTATTCATGGTGTATCTTGACGAGCTACTTGCTTCAACAGTAGGATAGTGGTCAGAGGATCAGTCAACTTCTCCTCGGCAGAATATATGAGCATGTTGGGGACACCGTCGACTGTCTAGTCACAACCAGCTACATGCTCAGAACATTGGCAAGGCACCATTATACTGTTCATCACTGTGTACATATTAGCTTTGGATCACTAATTATTTATATATTTCATTATTCATTTTTCTTAAATTAGGATTAATTTCATGTCTAAGTGTTTTATATTTTTATATTTACTGATGTTTATTATAAAATTGTTTATCTTCTTATGTTATTATTGAATTTTTTATCTTTTTATTTCCATAAGGAGGAGCCAGCCTTGTCAAATGCTCTCTGAGGGTCTGACAGGGCTGAGTGAACCTTCACATGTGTGTATGTATACATGAATGTACATGCATGTGTAATGTGACCTAAGTGTAAGTAGAAGTAGCAAGATATACCTCGTATCCCACGTATTTCTGAGACAGAAAAAAGCCACCAGCAATCCTACCATTATGTAAAACAATTACAGGTTTCCATTTCACACTCACTTGGCAGGATGATAGTACAGTGGTCCCTCAATAATCGTCCGGCCTGAAAGTCGTCCATTTCGGAAATAGTCCTGTTTTTTCGTCAAAATATTGGCTCGGAAATGGTCCGGTAACTCGCTAATAGTCCTTCGTCCCGGACGCGTATGCACGGTCTGAGCAGCCTCGAGCCGCCTCGGCATTTCCTTCCCAGCCCGTGTGACATTGTTTACCAGTGAGCGACGGTCCCCTCACGTGCTCCAGTGAAATATTTCATAATATTTCATTTATTTTAGTGCTTGCAAGTTATTTAAGTGCTAAATAAGCTACCATGGCTCCAAAGAAAACTCCTAGTGCCAAGCCTTTGGTAAAGAAGGTGAGAAATACGATTGAATTTAAGAAAAACATCATTGAACAATATGATAGTGGCGTACGGCAAACTGGCCAGGATGTATAACAAATCCCGTACAACCATATCTTCCATCATAGCCAAGAAAAAGGAAATCAAGGACGCTGTTGTTGCAAAGGGGGTAAATATGCTGACAAAAATGAGATCACCAGTACTCGAAGATGTTGAGAAGTTATTATTGGTGTGGATAAATGAGAAACAATTAGCAGGAGACAGTCTTATGACGTCGCTTATTTGTGAAAAGGCTAGGCAGTTGCATGACGATCTGGTAAAGAAATTGCCTGCAACTAGTGATGATGTGAGTGAATTTAAGGCTAGCAAAGGCTGGTTTGAGAGATTTAAGAAGCGTACTGGCATACACAGTGTGGTAAGGCATGGTGAGGCTGCCAGTTCGGACCACAAGGCGGCTGAAAAATATGTGCATGAATTCCAGGAGTACATAAACAGTGAAGGACTGAAACCTGAACAAGTGTTTAATTGTGACGAAACAGGCCTCTTTTGGAAGAAAATGCCAAAGAGGACTTTCATTACACAAGAGGACAAGGCAATGCCAGGACACAAGCCTATGAAAGACAGGCTGACGCTAATGTTCTGTGCTAATGCTAGTGGGGATTTCAAAGTGAAGCCATTGCTAGTGTACCATTCTGAAAATCCCAGAGTGTTCAGGAAAAACAATGTTATGAAGAGTAAATTGTGTGTGTTTTGGAAATCTAATAGTAAGGCATGGGTCACGAGGGAAATTTTTGTAGAGTGGTTCAACGAAGTGTTTGGCCCTAGTGTGAAGAATTACCTCCTGGAAAAGAAATTGGATCTCAAGTGCCTCCTAGTAATGGACAATGCACCTGCTCATCCTCCAAACTTGGATGACCTAATTCTGAAGGAGTTTGGGTTCATCACAGTGAAGTTCTTGCCCCCGAATACCACTCCTCTCCTCCAACCCATGGACCAGCAGGTCATTGCAAACTTTAAAAAACTCTACACCAAAGCAATGTTTGAAAGGTGCTTGAATGTGACCTCAGACACTCACTTGACCCTACGAGATTTTTGGAAAGAACATTTCAGTATTCTCCTTTGTGTAAGCCTTATAGGTAAGGCTTGGGAGGGAGTGACTACCAGTACTTTGAACTCTGCTTGGAGAAAATTGTGGCCAGATTGTGTCCACAAGAGGGATTTTGAAGGGTTTGGGGCTGACCCTGATGAGCCTATGTCAGTTGTTAAATCCATTGTGGCACTGGGGGCTTCCATGGGGTTGGATGTGAGTTTGGAGGATGTGGAAGAGTTGGTGGAGGACCACAACAAAGAGCTAACCACTGAGGAGCTGCAAGAGCTTCAGCAGGAACAGCAACAAATGGCAGCTCTGAATCTTGCTGCAGAGGAGGAGGAAGAGAGATGGAGGAAGGTGCCTTCTTCAGAAATTAAGGAGATTTTTGAAATGTGGGGTAGGATGGAAAGATTTATGGAGAAACATCACCCAGAGAAGGATGTTGCAAGCCATATCGGCAACTTGTACAGTGACAGAGTCTTGGCCCATTTTAGGGAAGTTTTAAAGAGACGCCAGAAACAGAGCTCTCTGGACAGTTTTTTTGCGAGACAGGACTCCAGTGACTCTCAAGGTGGTCCTAGTGGCATTAAGAAATAGAGAAGAGAAGTAACCCCAGAAAAGCAATTGGTACCCAAGGTGTTGATGGAAGGGGATTCCCCTTCCAAACAGTAATTCATCCAATCAGTCTCCTTCTCCAGTCTTCCATACACAAAGAAGAATCGCCAATAAAGGTAAGTGTTATTCTGTTAATGTTTAATTCATCATGTGCCACTGTATTGTTTATGTACTACATCTATATTTCATGTAAAAAAAATTTTTGTTTTAATACTTCTGGGTGTCAGGAACGGATTAATTGAATTTACATTATTTCTTACGGGGAAAATTGATTCGTAAATCGTCCATTTCAATAATAGTCCCACTTCCAGGAACGGATTATGGACGATTATTGAGGGACCACTGTACCTCCCTGGGTAGTTGCTGTCTACCAACCTACTACCTAGGCCAATCTACATTATCATAAATATTTACCTGAGGATGCTAAATGTTAGCCATGAGCTACCTAGGCTCTTTGCTGTGAACAGCTTAATGTTAATAGGACAATGGCTATTGAAAAAGCTTTGTATTTTTTGCAGAAAAGTTTTGACCTATTCATCAATGCCCTTATTGTGGGTAAACTGTGTGTGCCAGTCAATGTTGCTTACTGCTGTAATTAAGTTATTTAATAATGTCTCATCATACAGGTGAAATGCAATCCTACCAGATTCTGGTGGTAGCTTACACATGTTGGTTATGAGGAAGGTGGGGTAGTGATCAGTAGTATTTTTTTTTTAACACGTCGGCCACCTCCCACTAAAGCAGGGTAACCAAAAAGAAAGAAAAACCCAAAAAGAAAAAAATCTTTATTAATTCAACACTTTCACCATCACTCATACATAATCACTGTCTTTGCAGAGGTGCTCAGATACAACAGTTTTGATGTCCCTCCAAACTGCCAATATCCCAAACCCCTCCTTTAAAGTGCAGGCATTCTGCTTCCCATTTCCAAGACTCAAATCTGGCTAACCGGTTTCCCTGAATCCCTTCACACTCCAACAGCTTGTCAGGTCACAAAAACCATTTGTCTCCATTCACTCCTATCTAACACATTCAAGCATGGTTGCCAGAAGTCTAAGCCCTTCACCCAAAAAACCTCCTTTATCCCCTCCCTCCAACCTTAACGAGGACAACCCCTACCCCACTTTCCTTTCCCTACAAATTCATATGCTGTCCAAGTCATTCTACTTTGTTCCATTTTCTCTAAATGACCAAATAATTTCAACAACCCCTCTTCAGCCCTCTGACTAATACTCTTAGTAACTCCACACCTCCTAATTTCCACACTATGAATTCTCTGCACACATTGCCCTTAGACATGACATCTCTACTGCCTCCAGCCGCCTCCTCGCTGCAGCAATTACAACCCATGCTTCATGCCCATATAAGTGTGTTGGTACCACTATACTCTCATACATTCCCTTTGTTACCTCCAGATACCTCAATGCACCACTCATCTTTTTTCCTTCATCAATTCTATGGCTAACCTCATCCTTCATAAACCCTTCTGCTGACAAGTCAACTCCCAAACATCTGAACACATTCACTTCTTCCATATTCCCTCCCTCCAATGTGATATCCAGTTTACCTTTATCTAAATCGTTTGATACCCTCATCACCTTACTCTTAACAATGTTCACTTTCAATTTCTACCTTTACACACCCTCCCAAACTCGTTCACTAACCTTTGCAACTTTCCTTTAGAATCTCCCAAAAGGATAGCATCATCAGAAAAAAGTAACTATGTCAACTCCCATTTTGTATTTGATTCTCCATAATTTAATCCCACCCCTCTCCCCAATGCCCTAGCATTTACTTCTTTTACAACCCAATCTATAAATATGTTAAACAACCATGGTGACATTACA
The DNA here is from genome assembly GCF_038502225.1 of Cherax quadricarinatus. Lineage (NCBI taxonomy): Eukaryota > Metazoa > Arthropoda > Malacostraca > Decapoda > Parastacidae > Cherax > Cherax quadricarinatus. Next base: position 106,409 of record NW_027195144.1, on the reverse strand, counting down.
CAGCCTTGTCTAAGGCCTACTTTTACTGAGACGTAATCTCCCTCTCTCTTACACACCCTAACTTGAGCCTCACTATCTTCATAAAAACTCTTAACAGCATTTAGTAACTTATTACCTATTCCATACAATTGCAACATCTGCCACACTGCTCCACTATCCAGTCTATCACATTTTTTTTTTCCAACAAACTGGCAGTATCCCACCAAGGCAGGTTGGCCCAAAAAGAAAAATGAAAGTTTCTCTTTTTAAAGTTAGTAATTTATACAAGAGAAGGGGTTACTAGCCCCTTACCCCTGGCATTTTAGTTGCCTCTTACAACACCCATGGCTTACGGAGGAAGAATTCTGTTCCACTTCCCCATAGAGATAAGAGGAAATAAACAATAACAAGAACTAGAAAGAAAATAGTAGAAAACCCAGAGGGGTGTGTGTATATATGCTTGTATATGTATGTGTAGTGTCACCTAAGTGTAAGTAGAAGTAGCAAGACGTACCTGTAATCTTGCATATTTATGAGACAGACAAAAGACACCAGCAATCCTACCATCATGTAAAACAATTACAGGCTTTCATTTTACACTCACTTGGCAGGATGGTATACCTCCCTGGGTGGTTGCTGTCTACCAACCTACTACCTACAACTCTATCACATGCCTTGTCTAAATCCAGTAGTATATTGTCAATGATTATCCCTGCTCTGAGAGGGGCTAATATATTGGTCCAGATATGATTAACTGTGGTTGCACGTATCTAGTTAATCTTGCTGGTTTAGTTATAGCTGGTATTAGCAAGGAATTATTCATACTGTTAATGAAGTCAGTTACAGTGGAACCTCAAAAATCGAACTTAATCCGTTCCAGGAGCTAGTTCTAAATTGGAAAAGTCTGTCTCACAAAATAACTGTCCACAGTCCTCTGTTTCTGGCGCCTCTTTAACATTTCCCTAAAACGGGACATGGTTCTGTAACTGAACTTGTTGCAAAGATGGCTTGTTTCAGCTTGCTCAGGGTGGTACTTCTGCACAAACATTTGGACATCATTCCACTTGGCACAAATCTCCTTAATCTTTGAAGAAGGCACCTCATCCACTCCCTCTTCCTCCTCCTCTGAGGAAAGTTCCTCAGCTGTGGTCTGATACTGCTCCAGATGAAGCTCTTGCAGCTCTTCAGTGGTTAGCTTTTCCCTGTGGTCCTCCACCAACTCTTCCACATCCTCACCACTCACCTCCAACCCCAGGGTGTTCCCCAATGCCACAATAGAGTCCACAACAGGCAGAGGGTGAGCTGGGTCAGGGTCAGGGTCAGGGTCAGACTCAAACCCTTCAAAATCCCTCTTTTGGACACAATCTGGCCACAATTGTCTCCAAGCAGACTTCAAAGTCCTGGAAGTCACTCCCTCCCAAGCCTTACCTATAAGGCTTATGGAGTTGTAGATGTTGAAGTGATTCCTCCAGAACTGTCTTAGGGTCAACTTAGTGTCTGTGGTCACTTCAAAGCACTTTTCAAACACTGCTTTTGTGTAGAGTTTTTTGAAGTTAGAAATGATCTGCTGGTCCATGGACTGGAGGACAGGAGTGGTGTTAGGAGGCAAGAACTTCACTTTTATAAAACTGAAGTCCTTAGACAAGAGGTCTAATAAGTTTGGAGAATGAGCAGTAGCATTGTCCATTAACAGGATGCACTTGAGTGGCAATTTCTTTTCCTGGAGGTATTTTTTCACACTGGGGCCCAACACTTCATAGACCCACTCTTTGAAAATTTGTCTTGTGACCGATGCCTTATGATTAGCTTTCCACAAGACACATAAGTTGTTCTTAAAGACATTGTTTTTCTTAAACACTCCGGGATTTTCTGAATGATACACTAGTAAAGGCTTCACTTTAAAATCACCACTAGCATTAGCACAGAATAAAAGAGTAAGCCTGTCTTTCATAGGCTTGTGTCCTGGCAGTGCCTTTTCCTCCTGTGTGATTAAGGTCCTTTTTGGCATTTTCTTACAAAACAAGCCTGTTTCGTCACAATTAAACACTTGTTCAGGTTTGAATTCTTCACTGTCTATGTACCCCTTAACCCTTTGAGGGTTTCGGCAGTACTAGTACGGCTTACGACCCAGGGTTTTTGACGTACTAGTATGCCTAAATTCTAGTGCCCTCAAATCTAGTGGGAAAAAGCTGGTAGGCCTACATATGAAAGAATGGGTGTATGTGGTCAGTGTGCATGGTATAAAAAAAATCCTGCAGCACACAGTGCATAATGAGAAAAAAAAACTCTGACCGTTTTTTTGGAATAAAACAGCGACTTTGCACTGTATTTTCGTATGGTATTTATTGGTGTATTCTAGTTTTCTTGGTCTCATTTTATAGAATGGATGACATATTGCAGAAATTGAGATGATTTTGACTGGTTTTACAATGAAAAGTACCTTGAAATTGACCTCAAAGTAGCAGAAATGTTCGATGTTTACCAAAGTTCAAAAGTAAACAAATCATGCCAAGCGTCCAATACACGTCAACTGTTGAGTCTAATATTCTTTTGCAAGTGCGCCAATATTATTTATACCATTTTTTACACTAATGCAGTAGTCTGCATAACAGTAAATCTTCTATTTTTTGTGAGAATAAAAATTCAAAGTGGAAAGCAAAAGAATGTAAGAGGGGCCTTGAGACGCGACTAATGAACAAAGGAAATGTCATTTTAGTGCCAGGAATGTCTTTCTTGTTTATTCTGGACCCTATTCGGAAATTGGCATCTTTTGAAATTTGTGTCAAATTGGCAAAATTGCTAAATTCTGACCACTGTATTGGAGAGTTGAAATTGGTAAATGGGTGGTTTCCTGCACTCATTCGATAGAAAAAAATGGAGTTCTAGCGAAATATTCAAGTTCTTTGTCGACTAGTGCAGTGGAATTGGCCGAAAATGGGGCTCAAAGTGGGCAAAATCACCGATGCGTAAACTTCGTCGAGACCGCTAAGTTTTCCATCAAATTTCATAATTTTGGTGTCATTATGGCCAGGAAAAGATTCTCTATCTTTTCATAAGAAAAAAATATTTTTTTTTTCTTTAACCCTTTGACTGTTTCAGGCCCCTCTCTGAAACTGTCATTCTATGTCGCCAAATATTCAAAAAAAAAAATTATTTTTTCTTATGAAAATGTTAAGATTATTTTTCTGAGTGTTTTAGTCCAAAAAAAAAAATTTTTGCCATCGGTACTTACCGAGATATAGAGCCGTGAAGTTTGCAGAAAATGAGCTGCGTATGGCAACAGCGGCGACTGCCGCTCACCCGGTAAACTTTAGTTTACTTGTAATTGAAGGTTTTTTGTTTTTTTCACTATTTTATTTTTTCACATAACTTATGTGGCCTATGAGACCAAAGTAAGGTGCAATGTACATATATACACTCGTTGTATACAACACAATAAGCACACAAACATAATTATCAATATATTGTTTACAAAACTTGTTTACAAAAACAAACAAACAATCATCCTCCTCCTCCTTCTCCTCCTCCTCCTTCTCCTCCTTCTCCTTCTCCTCCTCCTCCTCCTCCTCCTTCTCCTCCTCCTCCTCCTTCTCCTCCTCCTTCTCCTTCTCCTTCTCCTTCTCCTCCTCCTCCTCCTCCTCCTCCTCCTCCTTCTCCTCCTCCTTCTCCTCCTCCTCCTCCTCCTTCTCCTCCTTCTCCTCCTCCTTCTCCTCCTCCTCCTTCTCCTCCTCCTCCTTCTCCTCCTCCTCCTTCTCCTCCTTCGCCTCCTCCTTGTCTTGTGTGCGAGTGTGTGGCTTATAATTGTTTTGAGTCAGAAGTCGGCAGCTGTCAAAGTGACATATTGTCTCATTACTCACTCCCCCTTCTGCCTGTCAAAACAATGGGGTCGGATGCTGCTTCCCCTCCTCCATTCTATCTAATTATCTTTCTCCCTCATTCTATATCTTTCAATCTGTCTCTCTTTCTATCTGTCTGCCTATCTCTGTCTCACAGGTACACATAAATACAAGTATACATAGTGTAAATTACCTAGGATAACCCAAGAAATCCAGACAAAGTGCTATACTCTGCTTGAAGATGTGAGTAAAAGTGATGACACAGTCTTGTAGCTCTCTCTGAGACAGAGAGCTAGATGGACAGACAAGGAGCTTGACAGACAGACAAATAGACAGACAGAAATGTTTGTGTACCAGCAAAAACAAAGGGAGGGAGATGGTCATGTAATATTTCCTTAGCTCTACCCTCGTTTATGCTCATCAAAGTCAGCTCTTATCAGATGTTATCTCCCCTTATCTTGTCACTGTCATGGGGTGGACTTTTTTTTTTCTTGCTTCAAGGGAACAATATTATTACATCTTCTTCTTCTTCTTCTTCCTCCTCCTCCTCCTCTTCTCCTCCTCCTCCTCCTCCTCTTCTCCTCCTCCTCCTCCTCCTCCTCCTCTTCCTCCCCTCCTCCTCCTCTTCCTCCCCTCCTCCTCCTCTTCCTCCCCTCCTCCCCCTCCTCCTCCTCCATTGCTTTTGGTCTCAAACTCCTCCAAATCATGAAATTGATCTTCACTGACACTTCCATCTGTGTTAGAGCATCACTTGGGAAGAGAAGAGTCCCAGATTTGCTGGGGAATCACATATTTCTTACCGCTAGACATGCTGAAAATGGACAACTGAAATGGCATTCCCACAATGCACCACTGGCTCCCCGATTTTTTTTATATGGTGCACACTGACCATGGAGACCCATTCTCTCACATGTGGGCCTACCAGCTTTCTCCCGCTTGATTTGAAGCTGCTAGAATTTATGCGTATAAATACGTCAGAAACATTGGCTCGTAAGACGTATTTATACGTCGGAAACAGTCAAAGGGTTAAATTTGGCTGACCCTGAGAACAAGTCTCGGAGAGGGCCTGTCGACCCTCAAAGGGTTAAACTCCTGTACAAACTTCTCAGTCGCCCGTTTGTCTGAACTGGCTGCCTCACCATGTCTTACAACATTGTGTATGCCACTACGCTTCTTAAATCTGTCAAACCAGTCTCTGCTGGCCTTAAATTCACTATCAGCACTGGTTCCAGGAGTTTTCTGTACCAGATTGGCATGCAATTACCTTGCCTTTTCGCAAATAATCGTCTCTGAAACACTATCACCTGCTATCTCTTTATCCTTGATCCACACCAGCAACAACTTCTCAACCTCTTCAACTATTTGTGGTCTTTTTTTGGTTAGCATATTAACACCTTTCGCAACATCAGCTTCCTTGATTTGTTCTTTCTTTGCCAGGATAGAACCGATGGTCGACTTGTTTCCCATACATCTTGGCAAGCTCAACAAGTCTCACACCACTCTCATACTTCTGTATTATTTCCTTCTTCACATCTATGGTGTTTCTCACTTTCTTTACCACAGGGGTACCACTAGCAAGTTTCTTTGGGCCCATGGGAGCTTATTTCACAGTCCCACAAGCACTAAACACAACGAAATAATCGTAAAATGTGTGAATGAGAGCGCAGGTTAGTGTTCACTCAAGCATAAACAAAGCTAGATTGCTCACGGCGCCTGCGCGGGGATGCGGACAGAGCAGGCCGGCAGACAGGTCCCATACCCAGCGGTCCAAAAATAGGGGCGCGTTCAATAATAGGGACACAGTTTATCCGAAAAAATGGTTCTATTTTCGAAACGTTTGATATGTGATACGTTCGATTTTTGAGGTTCCACTGTACTTGAGAGTCCTTAGCTTGGTCAAGGTTAATGTTGGTCACCACTGAATAATAGGTAATGTTTGTTTAATTTCTTATTAATTATTAGGTTCTCTAGCCATCTGGCTGTTTTCATCATATATACAGTGGACCCTCGACCAACGATGGCATCGATTAACGATAAATCCGACTAGCGATACATTTTATCGCAAAAATTTTGCCTCAACTAGCGCTAAGAAACCCGACCAACGTTCGAGACGCGTCCACTTTGGCCTGAGCGTAACTCACTTGTCCCATGGGTGCCAGTGTTTACAAGCCAGCCAGCCACAGCAGTCACTTCCAAACATACAATTGGAACATTTCATATTATCACAGCCTTTGTAGTGATTGCACCTGCAAAATAAGTCACCATGGGCCCCAAGAAAGCTTCTAGTGCCAACCCTACAGCAAAAAGGGTGAGAATTACTATGGAGATGAAGAAAGAGATCATTGCTAAGTATGAAAGTGGAGTGCGTGTCTCTGAGCTGGTCAGGTTGTATAATAAACCCCAATCAACCATCGCTACTATTGAGGGTAAGAAAATGGCAATCAAGGAAGCTGTTCTTGCCAAAGGTGCAGCTCCTGCTGCACCACAGTCAGCTGTTGTTGTTGCTGCACCACCATCAGCTGTATTACTTGAAGATGTGGAGAGAGTGTTGTTGGTGTGGCTTAACGTGAAACAGTTACCGAGAAACGATTAACCCCGGAGGGTTAGCCACCCAGGATAACCCAAGAAAGTCAGTGCATCATCGAGGACTGTCTAACTTATTTCCATTGTGGTCCTTAATCTTGTCCCCCAGGATGCAACCCACAACAGTTGACTAACACCCAGGTGAACAGGAAAAAATGCCTGGAACTAGTGCTCATATTGGTGAGGTTAGTGGGGAGGATGTGGAAGAGTTGGTGGAGGAGGACAATGAAGAACAAACCACTGATGAGCTGCTAGATCATCTTCAACAGTAAGAGGCCACACCTGAGGAAACTGCTTCGGAGGAGGGGAGAGAAAAATTGAAGAAAAGTTGCTAAGCATGAAAGTGGAATGTGTGTCTCCGAGCTGGTCAGGTTGTACAGTGGACCCCTGCATAACGACATTAATCAAATTCAAATTCAAATTCAAATTCAAAGTTTATTCTCTATAAAGATTACAATGTTGAATTTACAGAATTTTGTTGTTGTGTGGTTTACATGTAGTTAAATAATGATTACAGAGTGTACCACTAGAACGCCTAGCATGGCTAGGCATTTCGGGCAGACTTAGTTTAATTCTTTATTTTAAAATATTACAAATTATGAGGTAAGTTGGTATTATGGCTAAGTGACTAAATACTAGTTTGTGAGTTTAGCAATGTGAATGCTTTTGTTTTGGCACAGTACATAGTTTCAGCATTGGAGTATCATAGGATTCATTATTTTAAAATTGAGATTAATATTTCTGTTTATGGTCAAATGGGTGAATGAGTGTAAGTGTGAACCACCAGGTGGTATTCGTGTAGTTAGCTGATGGGGTTTATCAGGGAGATAAGATGTTTTCTAATGGTAGTTTTGAAGGTGATGAATGTGTCTGCAGTTCTAGAGTTCTCAGGTAGGGTGTTCCAGATTTTAGGGCCTTTGACATACATTGAATTTTTGTAAAGGTTTAGTCGGACATGGGGAATGTCGTAGAGATGTTTGTGTCTGGTGTTATGCCTGTGGGTTCTGTCACAACTATCAAGAAAGCGTTTTAGGTCAAGGTTGATATTGGAGTTTAAGGTCCTGTAGACGTAGATTGCACAGTAGTAAGTGTGGATGTACTGAACAGGGAGTAAGTTTAGATCTATGAAGAGTGGGGGGGTGTGTTGCCAGGGATGGGATTTAGTGATTATTCTTACTGCAGCTTTTTGTTGGGTTATTATTGGCTTTAGGTGTGTTGCTGCAGTTGATCCCCAAGCACAAATAGCATAGGTGAGGTATGGATAAATAAGTGAGTGGTATAGTGTGAGGGCATTTTGCGGCACGTAGTATCATATCTTGGAGAGGATCCCAACTGTTTTGGATACTTTTTTGGTTATGTGTTGGATATGGGTGCTGAAATTCAGGTTGTTGTCAAGGTATAGGCCTAGGAATTTGCCCTCATTATGCCTGGTAATTAGAGTGTTGTCGATCTTAATGTTAATTTGTGCATCTCCTGCTCATGTGCATCTCCTCTCATGAGAGCTCATTGTTATGCGAAACTATCGTTATCCGAATGAATTTTCCCCATAAGAAATAATGGAAATCAAATTACAGTGGACCCCCGCATACCGTTGGCCTTACATAACGTTAAATCCGCATACCGATACACTTTATAGCTAAGATTTTGCCTCGCATACCGCTAAAAAACCCGCTCAACGCTGTTCGTCCGAGACACGTCTATGTGAGGCCTGAGCCAGCCTCACATGTTCCGCCGGTGGCATTGTTTACAAGACAGCCTCCGCGGTAACATCCAAGCATACAATCGTAACATTTCGTATTATTACAGTGTTTTTGGTGATTTTATCTGCAAAATAAGTGACCATGGGCCCCAAGAAAGCTTCTAGTGCCAACCCTGTAGTAAAAAGGGTGAGAAATATTATCGAAATACTGTGGTACCATGGTCAACTGCTGATGCTGCTGCTGCTGTAGCACTGTCAGCTACTGCTGCTGCTGTAGCACCGTCAGCTGCTGCTGCTGCTGTATCACCATCAGCTGCTGCTGCTGCTGTACCACCGACAGCTGCTGCTGCTGCTGTACCACCGTCAGCTGCTGCTGCTGCTGCTGTTGTAGTACCGTCTGCTGCTGCTGCTGCTGTAGTACCATCTGCTGCTGCTGTAGCATCGTCTGCTGCTGCTGTAGCATCGTCTGCTACTGCTGTAGCACTGCCAGCTGCTGCTGCTGCTGTAGCACTGTCAGCTGCTGCTGTAGCACTGTCAGCTGCTGCTGCTGCTGTAGCACCGTCAGCTGCTGCTGCTGCTGTACCACCGTCAGCTGCTGCTGCTGCTGTTGTAGTACCGTCTGCTGCTGCTGTAGCATTGTCTGCTGCTGCTGAAGCACTGTCAGCTGCTGCTGCTGCTGTAGCACTGTCAGCTGCTGGTGCTGCTGTAGCACTGTCAGCTGCTGCTGCTGCTGTACCACCGTCAGCTGCTGCTGCTGCTGTACCACCGTCAGCTGCTGCTGCTGCTGCTGCTGCTGTAGTACTGTCTGCTGCTGCTGCTGCTGTAGTACCGTCTGCTGCTGCTGTAGCATCGTCTGCTACTGCTGTAGCACTGTCAGCTGCTGCTGCTGCTGCTGCTGTAGCACTGTCAGCTGCTGCTGTAGCACCGTTGTTGGTGTGGCTTATTGAGAATACCAAGAAACAATTAACCCCAGAGGGTTAGCCACCCAGGATAACCCAAAAAAGTGTGTCATCGAAGACTGTCTAACTTATTTCCATTGGGGTCCTTAATCTTGTCTCCCAGGATGCAACCCACACCAGTCGACTAACACCCAGATGAACAGGGAAAAATGCCTGGAACTAGTGCTCATATTGGTGAATTTAAAGCCAGCAAAGGTTGGTTTGAGAGATTTAAGAATCGTAGTGACATACACAGTGAGATAAGGCCTGTTCTGGAAGAAAATGCCAAACAGGACCTACAGTACTCAGGAGGAAAAGGCACTCCCAGGACACAGTGTCTCATCAGTCATTGCTGCATCTTCAATAAAGGTAAGTGTCATTTATTCTTCATTTAGTAGAGTAGTACATGCACAATATATATTGTGCATGTACTACTCTACTATTGTGCATGTATCCTTCTCTTTGTGTGTAGGAAAATGTATATTTCATGTGGTAAAATTTTTTTTTCATACTTTTGGGTGTCTTGCACGGATTAATTTGATTTCCATTATTTCTTATGGGGAAAATTCATTCGCATAACGATAATTTCGCATAACAATGAGCTCTCATGAACGGATTAATTAATATCGTTATGCGGGGGTCCACTGTAATCCGTGCAAGACACCCAAAAGTATGAAAAAAAAAATTTACCACATGAAATATACATTTTCCTACACACAAGAAGAAGGATACATGCACAATAGTAGAGTAGTACATGCACAGTATATATTGTGCATGTACTACTCTACTAAATGAAGAATAAATGACACTTACCTTTATTGACGATGCAGCAATGACTGATGAGACAGTGTGTCCTGGGAGTGTCTTTTCCTCCTGAGTACTGTAGGTCCTGTTTGGCATTTTCTTCCAGAACAGGCCTTATCACACTGTGTATGCCACTACGATTCTTAAACCTCTCACACCAACCTTTGCTGGCTTTAAATTCACCAATATGAGCACTAGTTCCAGGCGTTTTTCCCTGTTCACCTGGGTGTTAGTCGACTGGTGTGGGTTGCATCCTGGGAGACAAGATTAAGGACCCCAATGGAAATAAGTTAGAGTCCTTGATGATGCACTGACTTTCTTGGGTTATCCTGGGTGGCTAACCCTCCGGGGTTAATCGTTTCTCGGTAATTGTTTCACGTTAAGCCACACCAACAACACTCTCTCCACATCTTCGAGTAATATAGCTGATGGTGGTGCAGCAACAACAACAGCTGTGGTGCAGCTGACCATGGTGCAGCAGCAGCTGTGGTGCAGCAACAGCTGACCATGGTGCAGCTGTGGTGCAGCAGCAGCTGTGGTGCAGCAACAGCTGACTGGTCCAATTTATCAGCTGACAGTGGTACGATAGTATTTATCACCCTTTTTCCACAGGGTTGGCACTAGAAGCTTTCTTTGGGCCATGGGTCACGGCAGCGGCAGCAGCGACTTCCAAGCTCCGTACTTTTCTCCAACTATCAGAGCTACCAATGCTCCTATGATGACCTAGTTACAAGCAAAACTGCACTACCCAACGTAGCACCCAGAATGACCAAAGATTACCAACAGTGAAACCTACAAATCGAAAATAATAGAGATCAAAGGAAGACTGCCCAAAAACCGAAAGCAACACTCAGCTGCCAGCCGAACAATGTAACCCTAAGCTTTGTATAACAACTTCTTCTTAACTACAACAATTCCTGTAGTATTATGAGGAGCAATCTAAGAGGAAACAGCACCAAGGCCAGCAAGAAAACACCGAAAAATCAACTATTCAACAAGTGTAGCCAGGAGGACGCCGGCCCAGCAACCACCCCACTCACCACCACTCAAGGCGACACCACAACAATAACAACAAACATGGCTGCCACCAGCCCATCCTCCCCTCTCTTCCCCGGATTCAACCTACCAAGTAGTCTCTCAGGTATGACCAATGATCCAGATACCCTAAAGACATGCATCTCCAACTTAGTTATTGAAAATATGAATCTTCGAGAGACGCTAACAAAACAAGACACCAGGATGACACAACTCGAGAACAAAATCCTCAGTCTTGAACAAAAGTTATCAACACCAGGAATGACTAACTGTGACAAGACCATCCAAACAGTCATAGATAGCCATACCCAACAAATAATATCTCTTAATACAAAGGTTGAAGAAACAGTAAAAGAATAGAAGAACAACTTAGATAACCAGTTCAGTGACTACTTTGCTCTCCAAGAAGATAAAACTGAACAAGATAAACTATCGGACACAGTAATAGTTAACAGTCCACTTTTTCCCAGTGATATGAACCAAACAAACAGTAAAGAAATTACTCTGCAGATCATAAAGGACCAAACAAGTGTTATTGTACCAGAGTCTGAAATAAAAGAAGCCAGGTTACTAGGATCCCATGGTAGAAAAAGTGTTATGCTTAGATTCCACTCACATGACAGGAAAAAAGACTTAATTATTGCATCTATTAAAGTAAAAAAAGAGGTATACATAAACGAGTGTCTTACCAAAAAACGTTAGAACCTCCTGTATAGAGTCAGAAAACTTAAGCGGGAGAATAACGACACAATACACCAATGCTTCACACGGGATGGGAAAATTCTTGTTAGGAAAACAAATGTAGGTCAACTGTACACAATCACGAACGAGAATGATCTATCACGATTTCTCAGGGATACTAATCTTACAGAGAATAACTAAACAATGTCCAACTTAAAAGCCTAGGTAGTGTAGTGTATGTTTTGCTCCATTATTGTTCAAATTTCATTGTACAATCTCTTAGTAATTAAATAATCAACTACCTCATTTTGTGATTTTACTAGTAAGCATAAGTCATCTTATGTAATTTTCTTATTTACTATTGTTTGCTTAAACATTAGCTGAATTGATACTTTCTCTGTCCATATTACTACCTCATATTTTTTTAAATACTATCAATTGATATTACTTACTAAAATTAATAATTATCATTTTTACTATAATTTCAATTTACTCTTAACATTTTTGACATTTAATAACCATTACTTGTCTAATTACCTTTACCTGTTTTAATACCACATTTACTAGCTTAGAGTACTCTTAATTACCTTGTACTGCCATATAACCAAGTATAACTACCAGTGCAATATTGAATGAAATAAACATTATTTTCACTTTTTTTGTAATCATTATTACTTACTAAAATTTTATTAAACACCATATTTACTACCAGTCAATTTTACTTTTGTACATTAAACATTATTTTATACTTCCCATAACATTTTGTTGCCAAATTATCAAGTTTGTATATTCAACTCCAACCTTTATATTATCCTTTGTACCTGTGTACCTGGGTACCTGTCTACCATCTTACTATCATATTATAACCAAGACATTACCATTGTTATTTTTTACTATTATTCTTTTGGTACTTTAATTGTGAATTTTATTTTGTCAATTTAAATCTAGTTATACTCTTGATCTTGTCAACAACATATACCAGACTCTAGTGCAATTGCAAGTACCATTTCAATTTGTATTTTTATATTATAAGTTTATATTATAATTCCTACTCTAAGATTGTTTTCATATCTTAGTGACTATATTGTGTGTGCAATTAGTGTATATTTCAATTATATTATTGTTCAAGGCCCTTAACTATCTTTTGCTAACTAGTACCAACTACCTCATATATCTTTTTTTTTTCTACTTTTTTTATTCTTTTGCTACCTTAACTTGTATATTTTATCTTGTCAATTTAAATCTAGTTATACTCTAATTCTTGTAAACAACTTATATAACACCTTAGTGCAATTACAACTGAGAGTCTTGTGCCTTTTTCATATTATTAGATTAAACTCAGTTGTACTATAGTCAATACCAAATTCATTATATTAGACCATATTGCAATTACAAGTGAGAGACTGGTGCTATTTTTAATTTGTATTTTTATATTATTAGATTAAATCTAGTTGTACTATAGCTCATTCTAGCTCAAAACACAGACTCCACAGAAGTCATTATATTAGACCTTAGTGCAATTACAAGTGAGAGTCTTGTTCTATTTTAAATTTGTATTTTTATATTACTAGTTTATACCTAGTTGTACTTTAGTTCATTCCAGCACAACACATAGACAACATCAATTTCATTATGTGTAGTAGTGATTATACTCTATATGACCAAAATACTCTAGCTATATACTTATCCAAGCTTCCCACCACTACAGATATCAGTACTAGAACTCAACACATAACTCAGGATATAAATAACCATAATTTAAACCTAGAAGATGATTGATCACGTTGACCCTGATCTAAACCTCCATAATCTGACACCCAATCAAAACCTATTGGAAAGTAACTGCCTTTATTACACAGCATCACAAGCCAGCACTATCCTAAACAATGCTAAAAGCCTATCAGTACTTAACTACAACATCAGGTCCTGAAGCAAACACTATGATGACCTCCTGGCACTCCTTGAATCACTAAAGACACCCTTCTCCTGCATTATTCTTACTGAGACCTGGCTTAAGCAGGACACAATAGATATCTACCCTCTACCAGGATACACAGCAATTCACAACTGCAGACCAAACCAAGTTGGGGGTGGTATTGCAATCTATTACTCTAACCAATTATCTTGTATTAGCACCACTTGCTTTAGTGATGAATATGGGGAATACATTTTTGCTAATTTTACTGTAAAAAACCTTAAGACACCCATAACAATCGGTGCCATTTACCGGATACCTCACACAAACATCCCAAATTTCAGTGAGAAATTAAAGTCACTAATAACAAACAGACAAATGAATAAGCACCACCTTCTCTTAGCTGGAGACTTCAACATCAACCTTGGCTTACTAGATGATCAGCCTGTAACTGATTTCATCAACAATATGAACAACACACTTCTCATACTAACAATAACTAAACCAACCAGGCTCACTGAAACAAGTGCAACCATAATAGACCACATATGGACCAATATACTAGCCCCCCCTTAAATCAGGGATAATCACAGATAGCACTACAGACCACTACCCTACCTTCCTCTTGACAAACATTAGTAAACCACCACTTGAATACAACAAAGTCTCATTTAGACTCCATGACGAGGCCTCAATAAGGAAGTTCACAACTGACCTAGAGATTGTTGACTGGCCTACAGAATTCTCCAAGGCCAATGGTATTGATGACTGGACAGACATTTTTCTTAACAAATTACTTAGACTATACAACAAACATTGTCCTATAAAAACGAAACAGATCACAAACAAACGGCTTGGTTGCCCATGGCTAACCAGCACCATTCTGAAATCCATTGACAAGAAACACCAATATGAAAAGCAATATAGACAGGGCTTAATACACAAAGATATTCTTAAACACTATTCATCAGTTCTCACCAAAGTAATAAAGAAAGCCAAACAACTATACTACTCCAGTAGATTCACAGACACTAGAGGAGATATAAAAAAGACCTGGAAAATACTCTCTCAGATTCTAGGGACCCACAAACTGAAAAAAAACAAGAATATTGTCCTAACTAAACCTAATGAAACACCACTACATCCCACTGACACAGCTAACAAGATAAACGACTTCTTCTCAACCATAGGATCTAATCTCGCCAATAAAATCCCACACACTAATGCCCATGCCGGGGACTACCTAGATGGGAATTTCCCAAATTCCTTCTATCTTGCACCAACTGAGCCCTCGGAAGTCACCGAGATTATAAAGTCACTTAAAAATAACTCAGGGAATCTGTCTAATGTCCCACCATTACTGTACAAGCGAGCGGCCCATATCCTTTCGCATGCTATTTCATTACTTTTTAACAAGTCACTAGAAACTAGCACCTTCCCCAAAACTACTCAAGATGGCAAGGGTTACACCAATACATAAAGGTGGTGACCCTACAGACTTAAACAACTATAGGCCAATATCAAACTTACCATTGCTATCCAAAATCTTTGAGAAACTCGTGCACAGGAGACTATATTCATTTATAACAGCACAAAACATACTCAACCCCTGCCAATTTGGATTTAGGAAAAATAAAAGCACTAATGATGCAATCATAAAAATGCTAGATCTGCTTTACACAGCATTGGAAAATAAGGAATATCCACTAGGAATTTTTATTGACCTAAGAAAAGCTTTTGACACAGTAGACCACGACATCCTACTCCACAAACTTGACCATTACGGTATAAGAGGCCATGCGCTTGCTTATTTCAAATCTTACCTTACTAATAGGTATCAGTATGTTACCATTAAAGACACAGCATCAACAACACGGCCACTTGACACTGGAGTTCCGCAGGGAAGTGTCCTTGGTCCCCTGCTCTTCCTCATATACATCAATGATCTTCCAAACGTATCCCAACACCTGAAACCCATTCTCTTTGCTGACGACACGACTTATGTCATCTCTCACCCTAATCTTGCCACCCTCAACACCATTGTTAATGAGGAGCTGATCAAAATATCGACTTGGATGACAGCCAATAAACTTACGCTTAACACTGACAAAACCTACTATATTATGTTTGGTAGCCGAGCAGGATATGCACAAATTAACATTAAGATCGACAACACTCTAATTACCAGACATAATGAGGGCAAATTCCTAGGCCTATACCTTGACAACAACCTGAATTTCAGCACCCATATCCAACACATAACCAAAAAAGTATCCAAAACAGTTGGGATCCTCTCCAAGATACGATACTATGTGCCGCAAAATGCCCTTCTCACACTATACCACTCACTTATTTATCCATACCTCACCTATGCTATTTGTGCTTGGGGATCAACTGCAGCAACACACCTAAAGCCAATAATAACTCAACAAAAAGCTGCAGTAAGAATAATCACTAAATCCCATCCCTGGCAACACACCCCCCCCACTCTTCATAGATCTAAACTTACTCCCTGTTCAGTACATCCACACTTACTACTGTGCAATCTACATCTACAGGACCTTAAACTCCAATATCAACCTTGACCTAAAACGCTTTCTTGATAGTTGTGACAGAACCCACAGGCATAACACCAGACACAAACATCTCTACGACATTCCCCATGTCTGACTAAACCTTTACAAAAATTCAATGTATGTCAAAGGCCCTAAAATCTGGAACACCCTACCTGAGAACTCTAGAACTGCAGACACATTCATCCCCGTCAAAACTACCATTAGAAAACATCTTATCTCCCTGATAAACCCCATCAACTAACTACACGAATACCACCTGGTGGTTCACACTTACACTCACTCACCCATTTGACCATGAACAGAAATATTAATCACAATCTTAAAATAATGAATCCTATGATACTCCAATACTGAAACTATGTACTGTGCCAAAACAAAAGCATTCACATTGCTAAACTCACAAACTAGTATTTAGTCACTTAGCCATAATACCAACTTACCTCATAATTTGTAATATTTTAAAATAAAGAATTAAACTAAGTCTGCCCGAAATGCCTAGCCATGCTAGGCGTTCTAGTGGTACACTCTGTAATCATTATTTAACTACATGTAAACCACACAACAACCAAATTCTGTAAATTCAACATTGTAATCTTTATAGAGAATAAACTTTGAATTGAATTGAATTGAATTGAATTGAATATTTAGCAGTTACAAGCACTATAAATAATGGAATAATACAAAATGTATCGAATGTGTGCATGCAACCGGCCACCCTGGCTTGTAAACAATGACGGCAAGGCAGGCGCTCAGGCTGGACGGACAGGTTCGGGACGAGTCATGTTCAGAAACAGCTGACCGTGGTGCAGCAGCAGCTGACTGATCCAGCAACAGCTGACTGGTCCAGCAACAGCTGACTGGTCCTGCAACAGCTGACTGATCCAGCAACAGCTGACTTGTCCAGCAACAGCTGACTGGTCCAGCAACAGCTGACTGATCCAGCAACAGCTGACTGATCCAGCAACAGCTGATTGATCCAGCAACAGCTGACTGATCCAGCAACAGCTGACTGGTCCAGCAACAGCTGAATGGTCCAGCAACAGCTGACTGGTCCAGCAACAGCTGACTGGTCCAGCAACAGCTGACTGATCCAGCAACAGCTGATCATGGTGCAGCAGCAGCTAGCTGATCCAGCAACAGCTGACTGGTCCAGCAACAGCTGATTGTGGTGCAGCAGCAGCTGACTGATCCAGCAACAGCTGACTGGTCCAGCAACAGCTGATCGTGGTGCAGCAGCAGATGACTGATTCAGCAACAGCTGACTGGTCCAACAACAGCTGATCGTGGTGCAGAAGCAGCTGACTGATCCAGCAACAGCTGACTGGTCCAGCAACAGCTGACTGGTCCAGCAACAGCTGACTGATCCAGCAATAGCTGACTGATCCAGCAACAGCTGACTGATCCAGCAACAGCTGACTAATCCAGCAACAGCTGACTGGTCCAGCAACAGCTGACTGATCCAGCAACAGCTGATCGTGGTGCAGCAGCAGCTGACTGATCCAGCAACAGCTGAATTGGTCCAGCAACAGCTGATCGTGGTGCAGCAGCAGCTGACTGATCCAGCAACAGATGACTGGTCCAACAACAGCTGATCGTGGTGCAGAAGCAGCTGACTGATCCAGCAACAGCTGACTGGTCCAGCAACAGCTGATCGAGGTGCAACAGCAGCTGACTGATCCAGCAACAGCTGACTGGTCAAGCAACAGCTGACCGTGGTGCAGCAGCAGCTGACTGTGGTATGATAGTATTTCTCACCCTTTTTACCACTGGGTTAGCACTAGAGGCTGTCTTGGGGCCCATGGTCACTTATTTTGCAGATTAAATCACCAAAAATGCTGTAATAATACGAAATGTTCCGACTGTATGCTTGGATGTTACCGCGGAGGCTGGCTTGTAAACAATGCCACTGGCGGAACATGTGAAGCTGGCTCAGGCCACACATTAGAAGCGTCTCGGACGAATAGCGTTGAGCGAGTTTTTTAGCGGTATGCGAGGCAAAATTTTAGTGATAAAATGTATCGGTATGCGGATTTAACGTTATGTGATGCCAACGGTATGCGAGGGTCCACTGTATAGTAAACCCCAATCAACCATTGCTACTATTGTGGGCAAGAAAACGGCAATCAAGGAAGCTGTTCTTGCCAAAGGTACAACTATGTTTTCAAAACTGAGATCGCAAGTGATAGAAGATGTTGAGAGACTCTTATTGGTGTGGATAAACGAAAAACAGATAGCAGGAGATAGCATCTCTCAAGCGATCATAAGTGAAAAGGCTAAGAAGTTGCATGACGATTTAATTAAAAAAATGCCAGCAAGTAGTGGTGATGTGAGTGAATTTAAGGCCAGCAAAGGTTGGTTTGAGAGATTTAAGAAGCGTAGTGGCATTCATAGTGTGATAAGGCATGGTGAGGCTGTCAGTTCGGACCACAAAACAGCTGAAAAATATATGCGTGAATTCAAGGAGTACATAGACAGTGAAGGACTGAAACCTGAACAAGTGTTTAATTGTGACGAAACAGGCCTGTTTTGGAAGAAAATGCCAAGCAGGACCTACATTACTCAGGAGGAAAAGGCACTCCCAGGACATACGCCTATGAAAGACAGGCTTACTCAGTTGATGTGTGCCAATGCTAGTGGTGATTGCAAAGTGAAGCCTTTATTGGTGTATCACTCTGAAACTCCCAGAGTGTTCAGGAAAAACAATGTCCTCAAGGCTAATTTGTGTGTGCTGTTGAGGGCAAACAGTAAAGCATGGGTCACTAGGGACTTTTTATATGACTGGTTACACCATGCATTTGCCCCCACTGTGAAAAATTACCTAATTGAAAAGAAATTAGACCCTAAGTGCCTCCTGGTATTAGACAATGCTCCTGGTCATCCTTCAGACTTGGCAGAGCGACTTTTTAGGGACATGAGCTTCATTAAGGTCAAGTTTTTGCCTCCTAATACCACTCCTCTCCTGCAGCCCATGGACCAGCAGGTCATTTCCAACTTCAAGAAACTCTACACAAAAGCTATGTTTGAAAGGTGCTTTGTAGTGACCTCAGAAACTCAACTGACTCTACGAGAGTTTTGGAAAGATCACTTTACCATCCTCAATTGTGTAAACATTATAGGTAAGGCTTGGGAGGAAGTGACTAAGAAGACCTTCAACTCTGCTTGGAATAAACTGTGGCCAAAATGTGTAGACAAAAGGGATTTTGAAGGGTTTGAGGCTAACCCTGAGAAGCCTATGCTAGTTGAGGAATCCATTGTGGCACTGGGGAAGTCCTTGGGGTTGGAGGTTAGTGGGGAGGATGTGGAAGAGTTGGTGGAGGAGGACAATGAAGAACAAACCACTGATGAGCTGCTAGATCGTCTTCATCAGCATGAGGCCACACCTGAGGAAACTGCTTCGGAGGAGGGGATAGAGAAATTGAAGAAAGTTGCCTACTTCTAAGATTAAGGAAATCTGTGCAATGTGGCTTAAAGTGCAAACCTTCATGGATGAAAATCACCCTGACACAGCTAATGCAAGCCGTGTTGGCAACCTGTACACTGACAATGTTGTGAAACACTTTAGAAATGTCATAAAAGAACGGGAGGTACAGGCCTCTATGGACAAATATGTTGTGCGACAGAAGTCCAGTGACTCTGAAGCTGGTCCTAGTGGCATTAAAAGAACAAGGGAAGTAACCCCGGAAAAAGACTTGCTACCTCAAGTCCTAATGGAAGGGGATTCCCCTTCTAAACACTAAGAAGATCAACACTCTCCCCTCCTCCCATCCCATAAATCATCACCAGATCTTCAATAAAGGTAAGTGTCATGTAACTGTGCATGTCTTCTTCAGTTTGTGTGTATTAAAACTAATATTTCATGCGGTAAAATTTTTTTTTCAATACTTTGGGGTGTCAGGAACGGATTAATTTGATTTCCATTATTTCTTATGGGGAAAATTAACTCAACTAACGATAATTTCGATTAACGATGAGCTCTCAGGAATGGATTAATATCGCTGGTCGAGGGTTGTTATGGGGCTATAGGACCCAACATGTATTTATAAGTAACAGTTACTCTGGAATACCTAATTATATTGAATTGATGGGGACTCAGTTCTAAATGTCATAAGGGCTGATCAACCTTATGACTGAGAGGCAGCTGGGTCAAGCCTATTTTTCTCAATATAATAGGTTATACTATAGACACATAAACACACAATTTAAATAAGTAGTTTATAAAGTTGTATTTCTTTTTGTAAAAATAAAATTAAGGTGTGGTAGAATTGTGGTAACTGGAGAATTGTGCTTGGCAACAGTCTTTTGTTTTGGTGGGAGGAGCTTAGCTAGGCTTCTCTCTCTCTCCCTCTCTCTATGGCTGACCTTCAACCTGGCAGGATCTCTGGGTCCTTCTTCTATCTTTTGGGGCAGTATGTGTGCTCCAGGGGTGAGTTTTTATAATTTAAGTTGTGGCCACCATACCCAGGGTGACTAAAGTGTGTCAAAACACTGGTTAGCCCAGAGTTATGTCAAGAAGAGAGAAGGACAAAAGTTAATAAGATACACCATGTGGAGAACAGCTATGGAGTGTGTAGATCTTTGTTTTGAAAATGTGAGGCTGTAATTGTATATTCTGTACATATCTATTGAGAATACAGTTATATTTTTATAGTAGTAGTTTACATAACCTGTGAAGAGGGCTGGTGAAAGGATATCAGAGACACTCAGGATGATCAGCCATAATGTAAGTATTACCCCTAGACAGATAAGGCCATTAAGTAAAAAGCTACCCCACACTAGAACATGTAGTGAGAACCTTACTATCAAAGTAATAAGGGACAAACCAACGTAACATGGGAGCTTGACCGGGAGAGTTATTTGATTGCTAAAATAACTCAAAACATTCTTTGAACTATATGTGCTGGTATGGGGTAATAACAGTTGCATGTTTCTGTTAGGAGAAGATTTACCAAGGTGGTGTCAGTGGAAGTGTTGTTTTCATATATTAGTTTACAGGTTGTTTTTCTCCTAAGGTGGGAGAAAGGTTGAGTAACACATTTTTGTTGTGGTTATGGTAAGTGCTATGTGCATAGTTTACATTCAATTTGTGTTATTTTATGTGCCTGTGGGAAAACTTTGTCCACTAATACTGTAAGAGGGAAGCAAGTGTTTAAAGATAAAAACTACGTCAGAAGATGAGTCTTTAAACTTTTTAGGCTTCAGGGAAGAAGGTAATAATTCATCAGTAAACATGCCTGTTAACAGTGAACATGAGGGATCACCTACTCCAGGTGATATGGAAATGGAGAGAATGAGACTTAAATTAGCAGTACTAGAGGCTCAGATGAACTTAATGAAAGCTAAGGAAGAAGAACGTCAGAGGTTAGGAGGTTCAGAACAAGAGCCTGAGCAGTACTTTAACATAACTAAAGCTGCAAATTTTGTCCCTAAGTTTACAGAGAGTGACCCAGATAGATAATTTTCTTTTTTTGAGAAGACTGCTTTGGAGCAAGGATGGCCCAAACAGAAGTGGGCTACCCTAGTTCGCACACAACTTGTGGGTAAAGGATTCCAGAGAGTAGAGACTCTGGAGGGGCAAAATTTTTCTGATTATGATAAAATTAAAGAGGAAGTATTGCTTGCATACCAAATGATATCTGAGAAATATAGACAAAAGTTCAGAAATAAAAAAATTTGGGATGGGCAGACCTTAACTGAGTTTGGGAATGAGAAACTGTTCCTTTTTAAGAAATGGGTTTGTTCTAAAGGAGTTAATAAAGACTATAACAAATTAGTAGATCTGATGGTTCATGAGGAATTGTACAATACAATCCCTGTTGACCTCAGAGAATATTTGGAGGACAAAAACCCAGATAATCTTTCAGAAGCACTGGATCTAGGTAACCGATTCTTGGCTCGCAGGGAATTGGTAAGTAAAAACAGTCATGCTCCTGAAAATTTCCCCACTCGTTCTAAACCTTATTCCAAGTCCTATGGTCATAAAGGTAAGTGGGACAAGAATTTTCAGGAACAAATGAAGGCTGAGGCACCCTCTAAAATAGAAAGAAAAGGTAAGTCAGCTGGAGCTCAAAGTTTACCTAGACAATCAGATAATTTTTCAGGTCCTCGAGTAAACAGTACCAGTCCTACACCAAATGGTAAAAATACCTTTAAGAGTTATGCCTGTTACTACTGTAACAAAACTGGACACACACAAAAGTTTTGCTGGTCAAGGCAGCGAGATCAGGAAAGGGAGGAACCACCCCAGAGGACTCTAACTGCAGACACACATCCAGTTGCCTGTATTTGGTCTTCAAAGCAAGGTGAGGAGGTACCTTTGGGTCTAGACCCCAGGATGCAGGTATTTTCTAGTAAGTGCACAGTTGCTTTGCATAAGGATGTGGGTAGGGTTGAGAACATAGTGTCCTTGAGAGATGGATGTAGCACCTACTCCTTGCTGGAGTGTTGCCAGTGTCTAAGGATACCTATATGGAGTAGATATATTATTGAAGGGTATTACGGGTTCAACCATAAGGACACCTGTACACAAATTATGGGTAGAATCTGCATACCAAGTGTTATGGGGCTATAGGACCCAACATGTATTTATAAGTAACAGTTACTCTGGAATACCTAATTATATTGAATTAATGGGGACTTTGCTCTAAATGTCAGAAGGACTGATCAACCTTATGACTGAGAGGCAGCTGGGTCAAGCCTATTTTTCTCAATATAATAGGTTATACTATAGACACATAAACACACAATTTAAATAAGTAGTTGTATTTCTTTTTGTAAAAGTAAAATTAAGGTGTGGTAGAATTGTGGTAACTGGAGAATTGTGCTTGGCAACAGTCTTTTGTTTTGGTGGGAGGAGCTTAGCCAGGCTCTCTCTCTCTCTCCCTCTCACTGACTCTCTCTCTCTGTGGCTGACCTTCAACCTGGCAGAATCTCTGGGTCCTTCTTCTATCTTTTGGGGCATCATGTGTGCTTCAGGGGTGAGTTTTTATAATTTAAGTTGTGGCCACCATACCCAGGGTGACTAAAGTGTGTCAAAACACTGGTTAGCCCAGAGTTATGTCAAGAAGAGAGAAGGACAAAAGTTGTTGGAACACACCATGTGGAGAACAGGTATGGAGTGTGTAGATTTTGTTTTGAAAATGTGAGGCTGTGATTGTATATTCTGTACATATCTATTGAGAATACAGTTATATTTTTATAGTAGAAGTTTACATAACCTGTGAAGAGGGCTGGTGAAAGGGTATCAGAGACACTCAAGATGATCAGCCATGATGTAAGTATTACCCCTAGACAGATAAGGCCATTAAGTAAAAAGCTACCCCACACTAGAACATGTAGTGAGAACCTTACTATCAAAGTAATAAGGGACAAACCAACATAACACCAAGTCGGCTATCTTCCTGTAGGTATCTCAGATGAAATTCCCTTCGAAGGGGTCGACCTCTTATTAGGGAATAATGTTATGGGCCTGTTAGACAGTGAAGAACCACTAGTATGGGGGCAACCAGGCCCCAAAGTTTGGGAGAAGAAGGCTAGGGAGACCCTGCCAGACCTTTTCCCTGTTGGTGCCATCACAAGAATTATGTCTCATGACCAGGATACCAAGGGTAATCCTTATATTTCTCATGAGGATGGTGAGGACTTAGGTTTGGAAACTCTATTTTCTGAGGTTGAACTGCAATCAACTAAAGAAAAGGATACCACAAACCGAGTTGAGCCTAATCAGTGCAGAGATCAAAAAAGTAGTGTGAGGGAGATCGGGCCTACTATGATGCAGTTAATTGCTGCACAGGGGTGTGATGACACACTTAAGTCGATCAGAGCCTCAGCTGTGACTGAGGAGGGATCTTCATGTTTAAATAAATGCTTCTATTTCAGGAAAGGTATACTCATGAAGAAGGCACCTTCGGTTGCAGTACCAGTAGAAGGAGAGCCAAGTTTTTGTCACCAGGTCGTGGTGCCTGAGCCTTATAGAAACCATGTTCTTAGCTTAGTGCATGACACACCTCTAGGTGGACACCTAGGTATTGCTAAAACAGTATCCAGGGTTTCCAGGCACTTCTTCTGGCCTCGGCTGTGGGAGACGGTGGGAGATTATATAAAGACCTGTCATGCCTGCCAAATTATAGGGAAACCTAATCAAAGCATTAAACCTGTTCCCCTTCAGCCGATTTCAGCACCAGGTGAACCCCTCAGCAAGCTGGTAGTGGATGTCGTTGGTCCATTCCCAAGGACCAGAATGGGAAATAATTATTTACTAGCAATAATTTGCTCCACTACCAGGTACCCAGAAGCAATCCCTCTAAGCAAGATAACAGCTCGAGTGGTCTTAAGGGCTTTGATGAAGTTCTTTTCCCATGTTGGCTTTCCTCGGGAGGTACAAACAGATCAAGGGTCTAATTTTACCTCGAAATTATTTAGGAATGTGTTAAAGGGGTTAGATGTACAGCCCAAATTTTCAACTGCCTATCACCCTCAGTCTCAGGGAGTAGTAGAGAGATTTCATCAAACTCTTAAGACAATGATGCGAGCTTATTGTATGAATAACACTAGTGATTGGGATGAGGGTATCCCTTTTCTCTTGTTTGCCGTGCGGGAAAGCACCCAGCCCTTTCGAGCTCGTCTATGGTCATCCAGTGAGGGGACCACTGACTATTCTCAAGGAGCATTGGCTGGGCGGGGAAAATGAGGCTTCCCCGCCGGAAGATGTTCTCTTTTTCAGGAAACGATTGGACCAGGCGAGACAGATGGCAGCAGACAACCTTAAAGCTAGTCAGAGGGCCATGAAGCAGCGGTACGACCAAAGGGCAGCCCCTCGCTCCTTCAGTGTTGGAGAGGAAGTGTTAGCTTTGGAGCCGGTTCCGGGACATGCCTTGGCTGCACGATTTGATGGACCCTTTGTCATCACAGGCAGGTTTGGCCCCAATTATGTAATTAAGATGCCTGGCCGTCGCAAATCAGAAAGGACTGTGCACATTAACAGGTTGAAAAAATACCATTCTAGGGCAGGAGTTGCCGCTATTCAAGTTGAGTGTGACGATACTGAAAAACTTCCTGTAACAACAAAGGTAAGGCTGTGCAATTCAGCCATCTTGCAAAATCCCTTGGCACACATGAAGGGACTCAGTGTACAGGGAGCCTGTGACTTGGTTCAGTTACTCCAAAAATTTCCAGATTTGTTTGGGGATGTACCCAAAGTAAGTAAATTGCCTCCCCATGATGTGGATGTCGGGGAAGCTGTTCCAATAAAGCAGGCTCCTTACCGTATGAACCCAACAAAACAACTTCACATGGAGGAAGAAGTGAAATTCTTCCTTCAAAACCAGTTTGTAGTGCCTAGCGAGAGTCAGTGGGCATCTCCATTCCTGATGGTTCCCAAACCTGATGGATCTATGCATATGTGCACTGACTATTGCAGAGTAAATGAAGTAACGAAGGCTGACTGTTACCCTTTGCCATGTATGGATGATGTGATTGATGCTGTGGGAGGGGCAAAGTTTGTGAGCAAACTGGACTTACTTAAAGGTTATTATCAGATACCCCTCACCCAGCGAGCCAAGGAAATTTCAGCCTTCGTCACTCCAGATGGGTTATTTCAATATAATGTTCTTCCTTTTGGGTTAAAAAATGCTCCTGCCACCTTCCAGCGTCGTATAAATACTGTCATAAGGGGATTGGATGGTGTACGGGCCTATCTAGATGATATTGTGGTATTCAGTAACCAGTGGGAAACTCACTTGGTAAGATTACAAAAGTTGTTTGGACGTCTATCCCAAGCCAAACTAACCATCAATCTGAGCAAAAGTGAGTTTGGCCAAGCCAGTGTACAATTCTTAGGATATGTAGTTGGTCAGGGGAAAGTTGCCCCAATTAATGCTAAGGTGGAGGGCATTATGAATTTTCCTAGACCACAGAATTGGAAGGCAGTGATGAGGTTCCTGGGCATGGTGGGTTATTACAGACGGTTCTGCCCCAACCTCTCCCAGGTAACGTCACCACTGACAACTTTGACCAGTCCCAAAGTTCAAGACAGGGCTTTTGAAAATGTGAAAATGTTATTAGGGAATGCTCCTATCTTGAAAAGTCCTGAGTTTGAATGCCCCTTCTCTCTACAAGTGGATGCTAGTGATGTAGGGGTAGGTGCAGTGTTGTTGCAGGGTGATGAGAGAGATAGCCTTCAGCCAGTTTGTTACCATTCAGCCAAATTAGAAAAGCATAAACGTGGTTATGCAACTGTAGAGAAAGAGGCTTTGGCTTTGGTGTTGGCTGTGCAGAAATTTGAAGTTTATATCAGTGCATCCCCACATCCTGTAATAGTGTATAGTGACCATAACCCTCTGAGGTTTTTGCAAAGAATGAGAAACCACAATCAAAGACTCTTAAGATGGGCTTTGTTCCTACAGCCTTTTAATTTGAAAGTTAAATATATAAAAGGCTCAGAGAATGTGGTTGCTGATGCTCTCTCTAGATGTTTCATGTAGATGCATGGTGCGTACTTTGTACATAGTGTTTGTCATGTGCTGACCTTGTTGTTTTTGCAGTGGTGAACTCTTGGCGAGCCTGAGTACTCTCTACCAGCCATCTGACTGTGAAGGGGTCGAGTCAGAGCCAAAAGTGTGACGAGGGTCAGGGTGTACGTAAATGTGAGTTGAGGCAGTGGTTGACAACCTTCGGTAACATGAGACGTTCAGGAAAGTATGTGATGTTGTGTCTTGGTGTGCTCTATATACAAAACGGCCCGACGATTTGCCTTTGTGGTCCCCTGGATCCCTCCATGTTCTATGTCAGCCTCCTCTTCATAAGTTTGGAGGATCTGTGTGGAGTGGGACCTCGGAAGATGGGCTTGAGTGCCTGACCATGTTAAGGATCGTGAGTGTTGACTGGAAGTCTCACTGTTTGGTTCGGCCACCAAGTGAGAGACACCTTGACATGTTTTGTGAAGTTTCCTGCCTGGTGTACACCTGACTGCTCTGGGTTTGGCTCTACTCTCGTCTCCTGATCAGGAAGATGCCACCCTGGAGTACCAGTTGCTTGCTGGATTACTGTAGCAGAGGCACAGGCCTGTTCGTGCGGGCTTTCACAGTGGGCATTGTGTGCAATTTTTGCATTGTAATGTGTATTGTTTAAAAGTCACTAAAATTGTAAATAGTTACACCCTTGAGTATATGGGTATGGTTAAAATGCTTTTCTATAAAAAATTCTGCAATCTGTTGTAAATAACAGTAAAGTGAAGAGTAGTTATGGTGCTGGGAAATATGTAGCATTTCTAGTAGTCTTGTTTACCGCCTTCAGACTTAAGCAATATACTTTTTACTAGCCGTATCCTGAGGGACACGACTAGCTTTTGTGAGACTTCGTCTGGAGGTGGGGGTGTTATGGGGCTATAGGACCCAACATGTATTTATAAGTAACAGTTACTCTGGAATACCTAATTATATTGAATTGATGAGGACTCAGTTCTAAATGTCATAAGGGCTGATCAACCTTATGACTGAGAGGCAGCTGGGTCAAGCCTATTTTTCTCAATATAATAGGTTATACTATAGACACATAAACACAATTTAAATAAGTAGTTTATAAAGTTGTATTTCTTTTTGTAAAAATAAAATTAAGATGTGGTAGAATTGTGGTAACTGGAGAACTGTGCTTGGCAACAGTCTTTTGTTTTGGTGGGAGGAGCTTAGCTAGGCTTCTCTCTCTCTCCCTCTCTCTGACTCTCTCTCTATGGCTGACCTTCAACCTGGCAGGATCTCTGGGTCCTTGTTCTATCTTTTGGGGCAGTATGTGTGCTCCAGGGGTGAGTTTTTATAATTTAAGTTGTGGCCACCATACCCAGGGTGACTAAAGTGTGTCAAAACACTGGTTAGCCCAGAGTTATGTCAAGAAGAGAGAAGGACAAAAGTTAATAAGATACACCATGTGGAGAACAGCTATGGAGTGTGTAGATCTTTGTTTTGAAAATGTGAGGCTGTAATTGTATATTCTGTACATATCTATTGAGAATACAGTTATATTTTTATAGTAGTAGTTTACATAACCTGTGAAGAGAGCTGGTGAAAGGATATCAGACACACTCAGGATGATCAGCCATAATGTAAGTATTACCCCTAGACAGATAAGGCCATTAAGTAAAAAGCTACCCCACACTAGAACATGTAGTGAGAACCTTACTATCAAAGTAATAAGGGACAAACCAACGTAACAAGGGTCCACTGTATACGACTAACGAGCCAGTGTTTCGGACGTATATATATACTCAATAATTCTGGCGGCTTCACATCAAGCAGGAGAAAGCTGCTAGGCCCACATGTGAGAGAATGGGTCTGTGTGGTCAGTGTGCACCACATAAAAAAAATCCTGCAGCACACAGTGCTTAATGAGAAAAAAAACAACTGACTGTTTTTTTTTTGGATTAAAACGCTGAATTTGAGGTGTATTTTCGTATAGTATTTATCGTTGTATTCTCATTGTCTCACGTGATAAAATGGAAAACATATTGCAGAAATAGAGATGATTTTGATTAGTTTCACGATAAAAACGACCTTGAAATTGAGCTCAAAGTAGCGGAAATGTTCGATTTTTACCAATGTTCAAGAGTAAGCAAATCACACGACACGTCCAATACACTTTAACTGGGGAGTCTAATATTCTTTCACTAGTGCACTGATATTATTTATACCATTTTTACAATAATGCAATAGTCTGCATAACAACAAATTTTGTATTTTTTGTACGAATAAAAAATCAAAATAGAAAGCAATAGTAATATAAGAGGGGCCTAGAGACGTGACTAATGAACAGAGGATATGTTATTTTAGTGTCAAGAATGTCTACATTGTTTATTCTGGACCCTATTTTAAAATTGGCACCTTTTTTAATTTGCATGAAATTGGCCAAAGTTCCAGTTTCTGACCACTTTATTGGGTAGTTTAAATCAGTAAATGGGCGGTTTCTTGTACTCAATTGATAGAAAAAATGGAGTTCTAAGGAAATAGCTATGAGTTTGGTCAACTGGAACAATAGAATTGGCCAAAAACAGGGCACAAAGTCGGCAAAATTGCCGATGCGCATATGTCGCAAAGACCGCTAACTTCACGGGAGCATAATTTCGTGAGTTTTCAACCAAATTTCATACTTTTGGTGCCATTACCATCGGAAAAAAAATTCTCTATCGTTTCATAAGAAAAAATATTTTTTTTTCCAAAAATTTATCAACAAAGAATGACAGTTTCAGAAAGGGGCTTGCAACAGTCAAAGGGCTAGATCATTACTAAAGGTTGGGATATGAGAATGAGGTAGTCTGTAGACTGCAACAACTGCAATGGGAGTCCTTAGGATTTTAGTTGAAAATTTAACAAATATATATTCACCATATTCATTACTGTAACATGCAAAGTTATTACATAATAGTTCATTATAGTAGTAGTGTTCGCATCGCTATTGGGCCGTGCGAACGTGCTGCGCAGTAGCTCCTGATTGAGTTGGCTTTTGCACAGTGTTGACGTGTACTTAGCTCTGTGAAGACCTGTTTGCGCGCTCTCCACGAATTGAAGCAAGATGCCCTCCATCGAGCAACTTTACCAACAGCTTAAGGAAGAATTGAGGATGGCGAAGTTGGAGATTCAGCGACTGACCGAGGAAAACAAGAAGATTCGTAGTAGTCCTCTTGTTTTGAGTCCTCAGGTCAAGAAGGGAAACTGGACAGTGGCTCGACAGCAGGGAACGAAGTTGACGATCAAGAAGACGAATGGAAAGGTAGAAACGATGAAGAAGAAAGAGACTGCCGTGGAAACTGTTGTGGAAACATCTAATACATTCTCAGTGTACCCGACGAATGTGAGTCGACTACTGGGAACATCACGACGAACGACACCAAGGAAGGTAAGAATATTGTTGTTGGGGATAGCCAAGTTAGGTATATGAATAGGGCGTTCTGCTTGAAGGACAGGAGTAGGAGACAGAGAGTTTGCTTTCCTGGGGCTGGGATGGAGGATATTGTTAGCCGTCTGGATGACATCATGAGAGGTAATGGGAGCAATCCTATTATCTGTCTCAGTGCTGGAGGCAACGATGTTGGCAGACGTAGGAGTGAAGACCTGATTAGCAGGTATAGGTCAGCAATAGAAATAATTAGGAGTAAGGGTGGGAACCCTGTCATATGTGGTATTTTGCCAAGGAGAGGAGTTGGAAATGAATGGTTGTCCAGGGCAATTGGTGTCAATTGCTGGCTGGACAAATACTGTAAGGAAAATGCGGTAACATTCATTGACAACTGGGACCTCTTCTATGGCGGAAGTGACATGTATGCCAGGGATGGGGTTCACTTATCTAGGTCTGGGGTGGTAGCACTGGCAACTGCAGTGGAGGGAGCAGTTAGGACTTTAAACTAGGAATAGTTAGTGGTATGGGTTTTGGCAGGAAAACAGTGAAGTCCCAGTGTAGTAATATTACGAGTTCTAGGGGAACTAGTAATAAGCAGAACCCAGGACTTTGGGTGATAAGGACAGTAATAGGTTTAGTAGAAAAACAGAAATGAGCAGGAAGGGTAAAGAGAAAAGAGAGTCTTTCAATGTTTATTATGCTAATTGCCGTAGTGCTAGGAATAAGATGGACGAGTTGAGATTAGTTTCTAGTGCAGGTAACATTGATGTATTTGCCTTAACTGAGACGTGGTTTAATTAAAAAAGTCGGGACATGCCTGCGGAATGTCATATTCAGGGTTTTAAATTGTTCCAAGTAGATAGAAGTATCGGGAAGGGGGGTGGGGTGGCATTGTATGTCCGAGATCGCTTGAACTGTTGCATAAAAACGGGTATTAAGTCTGAAGTAACACATACAGAGTCTGTTTGGATAGAATTTTCAGAGGGGCATGAAAAATTGATTTTAGGAGTGATATACCGTCCCCCAAACTTAGATAGGGACCAAGGGAGACTACTATGGGAGGAAATTGTTAAGACCACAAGTCACCATAATGTAGTAATTCTAGGAGACTTTAACTTTAGTCATATTGATTGGAATTTCTTGACTGGGAATTTAGAATCATACGACTTCTTAGAAGTAGTTCAGGATTGTTTTTTGAAGCAGTTTGTGACAGAACCTACAAGGGGAAATAACCTGCTTGACTTAGTTATGGTAAACAATGAATCCCTTGTTAATAATTAAGAAATTTCAGAGGAACTGGGTGCTAGCAACCACAAATCAATTACATTTAGCATTGAATGGAAGTACGATAGTAGCGATAACTCAGTAACAGTCCCAGATTTTCGCTTAGCAGATTACGATGGGCTTAGAAAACACTTATCATCTGTTGACTGGGGTAACGAAGTGAGCTATCAATATGACAGTTTTCTGAACACTATACATGCTGCTCAAAGAACGTTCATCCCATATAAAGAAATTAGATCAAATAGAAATGACCCAAAACGGATGAATAATAGGCTCAAATATCTACTAGGGCATAAGAAAGGAATTTATAGGCATATCAAAAGAGGTGAGGGTCATCTTATGAATCAGTATATTGACATTAAGAGGGACATTAAAAAGGGGATAAGAAAAGCTAAAAGGGACTATGAAATTAAAGTTGCTAGGGATTCTAAAACTAACCCAAAAAGTTTTTTCCAGGTCTATAGAACAAAAGTTAGAGATAAGATTGGTCCCCTTAAAAATAACTATGGGCACCTTACTGACAAAGAGAATGAAATGTGCTCGATTTTTAATAATTATTTTCTCTCAGTTTTTACACAGGAAGACACTAACAATATTCCAGTAATTAATTTTTAAAGTGGGCTAGAAGAAGATAAATTATGTAACATCACAGTCACTAGTGAAATGGTTGTGAAGCAGATAGACAGACTGAAGCAAAATAAGTCGCCGGGTCCTGATGAGGTTTTTCCAAGGGTTCTTAAGGAATGCAAAATGGAACTCTGTGAACCATTAACTAATATTTTTAATTTATCTCTTCAAACAGGTGTAGTGTCTGATATGTGGAAGACAGCTAATGTAATTCCTATTTTTAAAACAGGGGACAAGTCGTTACCGTCAAATTACCGCCCAATAAGCCTGACCTCAATTGTAGGCAAATTACTAGAGTCAATTATACCTGAGATTAAAAGAAGCCATCTCGATAAGCATAGCTTGATTAATGATACTCAGCATGGATTCACAGGAGGCCAGTCTTGTCTAACTAATTTATTAACTTTCTTCAGTAAAGCTTTTGAGGCTGTTGACTACGATAAAGAATTTGATATTATTTACTTAGATTTTAGTAAGGCTTTTGATAGAGTTCCGCACCATAGACTGTTAAAGAAAGTGGCAGCTCATGGCATTGGGGGAAAAGTGCTCTCGTGGATCGAGTCATGGCTCACTGACAGGAAGCAGAGAGTGTCCATAAATAGGGTTAAATCCGAGTGGGGATCAGTAACAAGTGGCGTTCCACAGGGATCAGTCTTGGGCCCGTTGTTGTTTATAATATATATCAATGATCTTGATGAGGGAATTACTAGTGATATGAGCAAATTCGCCGATGATACAAACATAGGTAGGATAATTGATTCAAACGTAGATGTTATGGAACTTCGGGAGGATTTAAACAAACTCTATTCTTGGTCAGAAAAGTGGCAGATGCAGTTCAATGTAGATAAATGCAAGGTTCTGAAGCTTGGGAGTGCCCATAACCCTAGTACTTTTAAGTTAAATGATGTAGAACTTAGCCATACAGATTGCGAAAAGGACTTGGGGGTTATGGTGAGCAGCAACCAAGACAGCAATGCCTAAGCGTACGTAATAAGGCAAATAGATTACTGGGATTTATATCAAGAAGTGTAAGCAACAGAAGTCCAGAGGTCATACTGCAGCTTTATACATCATTAGTAAGGCCTCACCTAGATTATGCAGCTCAGTTCTGGTCTCCATATTACAGAATGGACATAAATTCGTTAGAAAACATTCAGCGTAGGATGACTAAATTAATACATAGCATTAGAAATCTTCCTTATGAAGAAAGATTGAAGACTCTTAAGTTACATTCACTTGTTAGACGAAGAATGAGGGGAGACCTGATCGAAGTGTATAAGTGGAAGATAGGTATTAATAAAGGGAATATTAATAAGGTCTTGAGGATGTCTCTCCAAGAGAGAACCCGCAGTAATGGATTTAAATTAGATAAGTTTAGATTTAGAAAGGACATAGGAAAGTATTGGTTTGGAAATAGGGTAGTTGATGAGTGGAACAGTCTACCTAGTTGGGTTATTGAGGCTGGGACTTTGGGTAGTTTCAAATTTAGGTTGGATAAGTACATGAGTGGGAGGGGTTGGATTTGAGTGGGACTTTCACATCAGAGCTTATTTCTTGGGTGGCATTGAAAATTGGGTTGGGCAAATGTTTTGTTAGTGGGATGAATTGTAAAGGACCTGCCTAGTATGGGCCAACAGGCCTCCTGCAGTGTTCCTCCTTTCTTATGTTCTTATGTTCTTAGATGGCAATCCCTCCCCACATCTGATCAGCTCTGCAATTGTGAATGGCTGTGTACCCTGGTAAGGTAAACATACTTGTTAAGTCATGTTTAAGCCAGGTTTCAATAAAAAGAGATGTTTGCATTTAGAGAATCTAGGAGTGCAAGGTCATCATAGTGCTTACTCAAGGATCTAATGTTGTAGATGAATAATGATATATTCCTGGCATTGATGAGAGCAGTTTTTGCTTGACTTGCTGCGTAGTATAGACAGTTATTTTTCAGCGAAGTATTGATTACCATTGTGATTACATAGGGCCAATGTCTGAATTCATGGACTATGAAGCGGGGGATAGGACAGTGGTGGACGAGGTAAAGATATCAGTATGATGTACTTAACTGGTGTGACTATTTTATTTATTTATTTATTTATTTATTAATTTGAACATGATACAGTGAAGCACAAAGGAATACAGTTATTACAGTGCAACATGCCAAAGCCCCTTCTATGCAGAGCATTATGGGCAGGCTTAAAATTAACTTTAGATTAACCCTTTGACTGTCGCGGTCGTATATGTACGTCATAGGAGATACCGTGTTTGACGTATCTATATGCATAAATTCTAGCGGCTTCAAATCAAACAGGAGAAAGCTGGTAGGCCCACATGTGAGAGAATGGGTTTCCATGGTCAGTGTGCACCATATAAAAAAAATCGGGGAGCCAGTGGTGCATTGTGGGAATACCATTTCAGTCGTCCTTTTTCAGCATGTTTAGCGGTAAGAAATATGTGCCTTCCCAGCAAATCTGGGACTCTTCTCTTCCCAAATGATGCTCTAACACAGATGGAAGTGTCAATGAAGATCAATTTCATGATTTCGAGGAGTTTGAGACCAAAAGCAATGGAGGACGAGGAGGAGGAAGAAGAGGAGGAGGAGGAGGAGGAAGAAGAGGAGGAGGAAGAAGAGGAGGAGGAAGGAAGGAGGAAGAGGAAGGAAGGAGGAGGAAGGAGGGAGGAGGAGGAAGGAGGGAGGAGGAGGAAGGAGGGAGGAGGAGGGAGGAGGAAGAAGGAGGGAGGAGGAAGAAGGAGGGAGGAGGTGGAAGGAGGGAGGAGGAGGAAGGAGGGAGGAGGAGGAAGGAGGGAGGGAGGAGGAGGGAGGAGGAGGAAGGTGGAAGGTGGAGGAGGAAGAAGAAGAAGAAGAAGAAGAAGAAGAAGAAGAAGAAGAAGAAGAAGAAGAAGAAGAAGAAGAAGAAGAAGAAGAAGAAGAAGAAGAAGAACACCACCTAATACCTAATAATAATAATATGTAATAATATGTTCCCTTGAGGCATGAAAACAGTTCACCCCATGACAGTGACAAGATAAGGGGAGATAACATCTGATAAGAGCTGACCTTTGATGAGCTTAAACGAGGGTGGAGGGAGGGGGGCAGCTGTCCATCTGTCAAGAGCCAGGAGGAGGAGGAGGAGGAGGAGGAGGAGAAGAAGGAGAAGGAGGAGGAGAAGGAGGAGGAGGAGGAGGAGGAGCAGGAGGAGGAGGAGGAGGAGGAGGAGGAGGAGTAGGAGGAGGAGGAGGAGGAGGAGGAGGAGGAGGAGGAGGAGGAGGAGGAGGAGGAGGAGGAGGAGGAGGAGGAGGAGGAGGAGGAGGAGATGGAGATGGAGATGGAGATGGAGATGGAGATGGAGATGGAGATGGAGATGGAGATGGAGATGGAGATGGAGATGGAGATGGAGATGGAGATGGAGATGGAGATGGAGATGGAGATGGAGATGGAGATGACGACGAACAAACATTTGTCTGTCTGTCTATTTGTCTGTCTGCCAAACTCACTGTCTATCCGTCTAGCTCTGTCTCAGAGAGAGCCACAAGACTGTCATCATCACGTTTACTCACATCTTCAAGCAGAGTATAGCACTTTGTCTGGATTTTTTGGGTTATCCTAGGTAATTTACACTATGTATAATTGTATTTATGTGTACCTGTGAGACAGAGATAGACAGACAGAGAGAAAGACAGAGACAGATTGAAAGAGATAGAATGAGGGAGAAAGATAATTAGATAGAATGGAGGGGGAAGCAGCATCGGACCCCCATTGTTTTGACAGGCGGTAGGGGAAGTGAGTAATGAGACAATATGTCATTTTGACAGCTGCCGACTCCTGACTCAAAACAATTACAAGCCACACACTGGCACACAAGACAAGCTTGCTGAAGGGTGATAATAGCAGTTTTATGAAAGTATCTAGTGACTATATATGTGTATATATATTATAGAAACCAGAAGCAAGAAGGGAAGGCAGGAATGAAGGAAGGACTAAGTGAAAGGAAGGAAAAAAGTAATGAAGGACAGATGAAGGAATGTAGGAAGAGAGGTGGAATGCCCTCCAGGTAGCCTCCAGGTAGGAAAGGAATGAAGGAAATTAGGAAGGAAGGAATGATGACACACGACCATTTACCTAGGATAACTACATAACACAACTGCCTGCTAATACTTTGAAGAAAACTGCTCAGAGAAGGTGTTTTGTCTTTGCACATAAAAAAAAACTTCAACAAAAATGCGCACACACTGATTTTATGTGTGAGAGTGTAAAACACCATTGTGTATGACACCATGTTTTATGTTTGAGGAGTGTAAAACACCACTGTGTATGACACCATGTTTTATGTGTGAGGAGTGTAAAACACCACTGTGTATGACACCATGTTTTATGTGTGAGAGTGTAAAACACCACTGTGTATCACACCATGTTTCACAGAGTTCCACAAGCTGCAGAACTTCTAGGAGTATGTTCAGTGACTGTATATTGGTATATATATTATAGAACAATAGTAATAAACAATTTTTTGTATTGTTTGTTTTTGTAAACAAGTTTTGTATACAATATATTGATAATTATGTTTGTGTGCTTATTGTGTTGTATACAACGAGTGTATATATGTACATTGCACCTTACTTTGGTCTCACAGGCCACATAAGTTATGTGAAAAAATAAAATAGTGAAAAAAACAACAAACCTTCAAATACAAGTAAACTAAATTTTACCGGGTGAGCGGCAGTCGCCGCTGTTGCCATACGTGGCTCATTTTCTGCAAACTTCATGCCTGTATATCTCGGTAAGTACTGATGGGAAATTTTTTTTTTCGGGACTAAAACAATCAGAAAAATAATCTTAACATTTTCATAAGAAAAAATTATTTTTTTTTTTCGAATATTTTGCGACACCAGGAGACACTTCAGGATTGGGCCTTTCGACAGTCAAAGGGTTAACTAAGCAATGATATATTCAGTGGTAAAAACGTTATTGTAAACAGATAACAATTTAGCACAAATGAGTATTACAAAGACAGGTCATATGGTCATTTACTGTGTTGATGTGCATTCAATAGAATGGAGTATTCCGTTAGGTAATGTATTAAAAAAAGAAAAAAAGAAAATAAAAAGTTTGATTGGGTCACAGGTTGACATTTATGAGATACAATAATGAGAAACATATATGAGATACAATTTATGAGATACAATTATTCAGTATTTATTTAGTTGTGGGTGAGTAAGTGATTTTTGAGAAGAGATTTGAATTTATAAACAGTGTTTCTTTTATATTCACAGGTAATGAATTCCAGATTTTAGGGCCTTTTATGTGCATTGAGTTTTTGCATAGCGTGAGATGGACTCGAGGAACATCAAAGAGTGATCTGTGCCTTGTGTTATGGTCATGTGTTCTGCTGAGGTTGGTAAGGAGACGTTTAAGGGGAGGGTTTATGTCAGAGTTAAGTGTTCTATGTATGTAGTAGGTGCAGTAATAAGTATGGATGTTTTGTATGGTGAGTAGGTTTAGAGTTTTGAATATTGGTGGAGTGTGCTGCCTGTAGTGGGAATTTGTTATCATTCTGACTGCAGTCTTTTGTTGGGTAATTAATGGTCTGAGATGGTTTATTGTTGTTGAGCCCCACACACAAATTCCATAGGTGAGATAGGGGTAAATAAGTGAGTGATATAGGGCCAGGAGGGCTGACTGTGGAACATAGTACCGTATCTTTGATAGTATGCCTACAGTCTTGGAAATTTTTTTTGGAAATTTGTTGTTTTTGTGTTTGAAATTTGAGTCTATTATCAAGGTGGATTCCTAAGAATTTTCCCTCTGTGAGTTTTGTGATAGGTGATCCGTTTATCATTATGTTAAGAGGGACATCTGTAGGTCTGTTACCAAACTGAATGAAGTAGGTTTTATAAATGTTCAGAGTAAGTTTGTTAGTAGTCATCCAGGTAAACATTTTCTGTAATTCGGTATTTACAGTATTGGCTAGCGTGACTGGGCTCGGGTGAGAGAAGACGTATGTAGTGTCATCTGCAAATAGTGTGGGTTTGAGTAGTTGCAATGCATTTGGTAGGTCATTTATGTATATGAGAAAGAGAAGAGGACCAAGGACACTTCCCTGTGGGACACCAACTCTAATTGGCCGTGCGGAAGAGTTTTCCCCGTTTGTGTACACATATTGACTTCTGTTGCTGAGGTAAGACTTTAGGTAGTTGAGGAAGTGCCCTCTTATACCACAGTGTGACAATTTTATATGGAGCAAGTCATGGCCAACTGTATCAAAAGCTTTACGTAAGTCAATGAAGATCCCCAGTGGGACTTCTTTTTTCTCTATTGCAGTGTATATGTGTTCTAGCATGTGCATAATAGCATCGTTAGTATTTTTTTTAGGCCTGAACCCAAATTGACAGGGGTTGAGTATGTTGTGGGAGATGAGGTAGGAATAGATTCGCTTATGAATTAATTTTTCGAAGATTTTAGAAAGAGGATGTAAGTTGGATATTGGCCTATAGTTATTCAAGTCTGTTTGATCTCCTCCTTTATGGATAGGGGTGACCCTTGCTATTTTGAGAACTGTAGGGAAGGTAGAGGATTCTATGGATTTGTTAAAGAGTGTTGCAATGATTGGTGATAGTACTTGTGACACTTTTTTGTATATAAAGGGTGGTAAGGTATTTAACCCTTTGACTGTCGCGGCCGTATATATACGTTTTACGAGGTGCCGTGTTTGATGTATATATACTCATAAATTCTAGCGGCATCAAATCAAGCAGGAGAAAGCTGGTAGGCCCACATATGAGAGAATGGGTCTGTGTGGTCAGTGTGCACCATATAAAAAAAATCCTGGAGCACGCAGTGCATAATGAGAAAAAAAAAACTCCGACCATTTTTTTTAATTAAAATGCCGACTTTGTGGTCTATTTTCGTATAGTATTTATGGTTGCATTCTCGTTTTCTTGGTCTCATTTGATAGAATGGAAAACATATTACAGAAATAGCGGTGTTTTTGATTGATTTTACTATAAAAAAACTAGAAATGGAGCTCAAAGTAGGGGAAATGTTTGATTTTTGCCAATGTTCAAAAGTAAACAAATGATGCCATTGTCCAATAAATGTCCAACTAGCCATTCTAATATGCAGTCATGAATGGGTTGATGTTATTTATACAGTTATTACAGTATTGCAGTAGTCTGCATAATAGTAAGTCTAATATTTTTTGTTTGAATAAAAATTCAAAATAGAAAGCAAGAGTAATATCAGAGGGGCCTGGAGACGTGACTGATGAACAAAGAAAACGTTATTTTAGAGCCAGGAATGTCTGCATTGTTCATTCTGGACCTTATTTTGAAATTGTCATATTTTTTAATTTTCGTGAAATTGGCCAAATTGCAAATTTCTGACCACATTATTAGGTAGTTGAAATCAGTAAATGGGCAGTTTCTTGTACTCAATCGATAGAAAAAATTAAGTTCTAAAGAAATAGCTATGAGTTTGGGCGACTGGAACAATGGAATTAGCCGAAAATAGGGCTCAAATTGGGCGAAATCGCCGATTTGTAAACAGCGCCGAGGTCACTAACTTCGCAAGAGCATAATTCCATCAGTTTTCCATCAAATTTCGTTTTTTTGGTGTCATTACAATCGGGAAAAGATTCTCTATCATTTCATAAGAAAAAATAATTTTTTTTTTTTTTAAATTTTGCGACACCAGGAGACACCTCAGGATTGGGGGTTGCGACAGTCAAAGGGTTAAATCTCCTGTCTTGTTTTTTAATGTGTTGATAATAAGGGAGACTTCAGTAGGGTTAGTCGGAGCTAGGAACAAACAAAATCAGTAGTGAAATCAGGGATGATGCAGAATTGTAGTCTACGACAATATTACCCATAAGACAAAATAAGGTAACAAGATCAAGTTAATCAAATAAAAATAATGCAGGTACATACTAATAAACTAGATATAAACTAGTAAACAGGATATAAAGATGCTAAAGAATTTATCCATAACAAAAAACTGTTACAAAGATAAGGACAATGTACAGAGTATGAGTCTACATGATGTACCTTATTCCACTAAAAGGTATAAGAAAATAAACAAAAAAGTTAAGGTAGTATGAGGAGAACAAGATAAAATGTTACACAATGATCTAGCAAATGGGATATATCAAAAGAACTTATCTATAATAAACAATGTGTAATGAACAAAATAATTAAAAACAAACAAGATGAAGGATGCACAATTACACAAAAGTGAGGTAGGAGGTACAGTGCACTGAACATGGACTACAGTAGGTATGATCTGTGGACTAACCAGTCTCAGTCAAGCCTGCGTGTCTAAGGAAATTTGTTAGATTGCATTCATTAGTCATTTCCTACATATGACCTGTGGCTGAATTTTTAACTATGATTTTACCACCTTGGTTAAAACACTGATGAATGTTGCCCTTATGATCATGTTTGAGTTTCCATAGCCAATATAATAAGTTCTGTCGCTTTTTCGTCAAGACACTCACGTACAAACACTACGCTTCATCATGATGGAAGAATTAAATCTAGGCATTACACTTGGTTTTAGTCCTGATCTGCCTAAAAAATGAGCCTCCTTGATATCACTACTGTCTAGGTTAACCTTCAGATCATCTTTGATGAGCTGTAATGTGGTTTGTAAGTGAGAACTTGGGTATATATCTCCAGGCAAATGGGAAGCGTTTAAAATTACTGCATCTAATAACTGCTGGGATTCCATTTGGTTCATATATAAAGAGTCCCTAGTATACATGCAGAAGAA
This sequence comes from Cherax quadricarinatus, assembly GCF_038502225.1. NCBI lineage: Eukaryota > Metazoa > Arthropoda > Malacostraca > Decapoda > Parastacidae > Cherax > Cherax quadricarinatus. The sequence continues at coordinate 65,819 of NW_027195144.1, read as the reverse complement.
TAATTCACTTAACTAGTGTTACATTAGCCAACATTCTCCCACATACATTTTTGTATGTATAAATATAATTTCTTTGTTTTTTTAGTTTTACCCATTTTTTTAATTTCTAACCTGACCTGAAATTACTGAATGATTTCTAAGGAAGATAAGAGGAGAGACTAGGAAATTATTTGTTGGACTGAAAAATACATAATTGAGAAGATCCTTGACATCAGGCATTTTGAATAAATAAGGTTCAAGTGCATTAGACAAAAAATACTTTTTGAAACATAACAATAAAAATAAATTTACATTACAGGTCAGCCATCACTGGGACCTGTAGTGTGCCGGATTATTGAGTTTGCCGGATTACAGAGTGGTTAGGTTAGAATACACTTAATTAACCTATCAGTAGAGACTCTTTCCATTACATCTTCCTCATTTTCATCACTGCTTTCTCCTCCACTGGCTTGCTGTTGTGGATTTACATCCATCTGCACAATTTCAGAGTCATTATAATGATGAAATTTGAAATTATGCTAGCCGGAATTAGTGCCGGATTACTGGTGGAACTGGATAACTGATTGCCGGATTAGTGATGGCCGACCTACTGTGAATTTTCACAGTAGATTGGCATATTTCACTATCAAATAATACAATTCCTTTCAATACAAGATGCCCCACTGAAACATTCCAGCAAACTACAGTTAGGGGAGAAAATAGGGTTACCAATTAAAGTTTTCTTAACCCTTAAACGATCCAAACAGATTGACATTCAAATCCGTAGTGCTCCAAACGTAGATCTACGTTCTTTTACATATTTTCAAATATAACAAAAAAACAAATGTAGATAAAAGTTTTTTTACACATTTTCAAATGAAAAAAAAAAAGATGATCTACATCTTTTTACATACTTTCAAATGTTGAAAAAACGTATATATATGTTTGGACCATTTAACGGTTAAGGATTAGTTTTCACAAGTTATGGGTAACAAATTCATAGATATCTCATGATTCTAAATGTGAACATTAAAAAAGTTAAACAAACTTTATCTCTCATTACCTCAAAGATAAAGGCACTCATTCTAGGAGAGACAGACAACATGACTAACACAGTGGGAAAAAGGATCAAATATCGATCCCGATGATCTGGCAGGAACGCTACCGATCCCATCCGTATCACCTCCCCGAGGGTGGCCAGGGTGTCTCCGCCATCCCAGCCATGCACACGACCCGTCACAACCTCCAGCTCAAGTTCTTTCTCTCGTCGAATAGCTCCACACGTTGACTGTTGAAATACAATTAGAGTTTCTTCCATTAAGAAAATACTGTTATACCATTATGCATGAAATTTGCAAAGCTACCTTTATATACTGTATATACTAGAGTATAAATTGATTGCCCAAAAATCTTTAATTTATCATATATCTCACATATGAGTCTACTCTAATTTCTGAGAGCCTGGAAAGGGATCTGATGCTTCTGATGTGAAATATGTCACAAGATATGTGATATGAACACAGAGATAGACAGTCCACTTGATAAAAAATTCAGAGGGTGATTAGATGGTGCTGGGTTCCAAAAGTAGTATTCAGAGTTGAGATGGTCTGGACATCTAGAGAGGATGAAGCAAAACAGAACGACTAGATAACAAGGATGGAGAGGTTTACGAAAAGGTGGTTTTGAGTGCTAGAAGCTTGAACATCCAACAGGCTTGTGTGAATGTGTTAGACAGGAGTGAATGGAGGCTAGCTACTTTTATAATTTGATGCGCTGTTGGAGTATGAACAAAGTAACATTAACGAAGGTATGTATTGAAGGAAACCAATTAAGACGGACTTCGAGTCCTGTAGGCGAGAAGTGAAATGCTGGCACCATGAAGAAAAAGAGAGGACATTGTAGTTAGGAGGGCCATCTTAACTTCAATGTCAGCATGCCTTTATTAACACAAGATTTGAACGAGTGGCGCAAGAGTTTCCTCTTTTTTTTGGTGGTTACTTAATCTTGATGGGAGACAGCCAGTACATTAACCCTTTTGGGGTGGGTCCTGTTGTAAATGGTTTTGAAGCCAGTGTCGGTCTCGTTCTACGTGATCTCAGCTCACTCAGATAAGCTGTGAGTGGTAAATTTGGCCTATATATGAGGGAATGGGTCTATGTGGTAATTGTGCACCATACAAAAATAAAATTCTGCAACAAGCAGTGCATAATTGGAAAAAATAGCGGCCATGTTTTTAGTTTAAAACAGTGACTTTATGGTGTATTTTTATTTTCATGTACAGTGGACCCTCAGTTAATGATATTAATCCATTCCAGAGAGCTTGTCCTTAACTTATTTTATCGTCATCCAAATTAATTTTTCCCATAAGAAATAATGGAAATCCAATTAATCCTTTTCAGACATCCAAAAGTATTAAACAAAATTTTTTTACATGAAATATACATTTCCCTACACAGAAAACAATGATACATGAAGAATAAAACAATAATAACATCACACTTACCTTTATTGAAGACATGGTGATGTATAGAAGACGGGAGGAGGGGAGAGGATGGGGGAGTTTACAGTTGTTTGGAAGGGGAATCCCACTCCATAAAAACTTCAGGTACCAAGTCCTTATCCTGGGTTACTTCCTTCCTTTGTTTTTTAACCCTTTCAGGGTTGAGATGCCCTCTCCTAAACTTGTTCTCAGGGTTGAAAATTTTTCAAAAAAAATAAAAATAATTTTTTCTTAAGAAGAGATATGGAATCTTTTCCCAATCATAATGACACCAAAAGTATGAAATTTGATGGAAAACTTATGGAATTATGCTCTCGTGAAGTTAGCAGTCTCGACTATGTTCACGCATCGGCAATTTTGCCAACTTTGAGCCCTATTTTCAGCCAATTCCAGTGTACTAGTCGGCAAAAATCATAACTATTTCGCTAGAACTCCATTTTTTCTATCAAATGAGTACAAGAAATCACCCATTTACCAATTTCAACTATCCAAAAAAGTTGTCAGAAATTAGCAATTTTGCCAATTTCACACAAATTTCAAAAGATGCCAATCTCCAAATAGGGTCCAGAATAAACAAGACAGACATTCCTGGCACTAAAATAACATTTTCTTTGCTCATTAGTTATGTTCCCAGGCCCCTCTAACATTTCTTTTGCTTTCAACTTTGAATTTTTATTCTCACTAAAAACAGAAGATTTACTGTTATGCAGACTACTGCATTAGTGAAGAAGTGGTATAAATAACATCAACGCACTTGTGAAAGAATATTATTGGACATGTGGCATGATTTGTTTACTTTTGAACTTGGCAAAAATCATCTCAATTTCTGTAATATGTCTTCCATTCTATAAAATAAAACCAGGAAAACTAGAATACAACCACAGATACCATACAAAAATACAGTGCAAATTCGCTGTTTTAACCCTTTCAGGGCTTCTGACGTACTAGTACAGTTTACGCACCAGGGTTATTGACATACAGTGGACCCCCGCTTAACGATCACCTCCCAATGCGACCAATTATGTAAGTGTATTTATGTAAGTGTGTTTGTACGTGTATGTTTGGGGGTCTGAAATGGACTAATCTACTTCACAATATTCCTTATGGGAACAAATTCGGTCAGTACTGGCACCTGAACATACTTCTGGAATGAAAAAATATCGTTAACCGAGGGTCCACTGAACTAGAATGCCTAAATTCTAGCACCTTCTAATCTAGTGAGAGAAAGCTGGTAGGCCTACATATGAAAGAATGGGTCTATGTGGTCAGTGTGCACAGTATAAAAAAAATGCTGCAGCACACAGTGCATAATGAGAAAAAAAAAAAAACTCTGACCCTGTTTTTGGTTTAAAACAGCAACTTTGCATTGTATTTTCGTATGGTATTTATGGTTGTATTTTAGTTTTCCTGGTCTCATTTTATAGAACGGAAGATATATTAAAGAAATTGAGATGATTTTGATTGGTTTCATAATGAAAAGTACCTTGAAATTGAGCTCAAAGTAGCAGAAATGTTCAATTTTTACCAAAGTTCAAAAGTGAACAAATCATGCCACACGTCCAATACACGTCAACTGCTGAGTCTAATATTCTTCACAAGTGCGCTGATATTATTTATACCATTTCTACACCCTTTATACACTAATGCAGCAGTCTGCCTAACAGTAAATCTTCTACTTTTTGTGATTTAAAACAGCGACTTTGCAGTGTATTTTTGTATGGTATTTATGGTTGTACAGTGGTCCTTCGATAATTGTAAGGCTCGATAGTTGTAATTTTCGAAAATTATAACGATATTTTCGTCAAAACATTGGCTCACTAACCGTAGTTTGACTCGCAAATAGTCATTCTTATGAGACGCGTACTCACGCTTTGAGCCGCCCCGGCCTCCCTTCCCAGCCAGTGTGCCATTGTTTACCAGTGAGCAACGGTCCCCTCACTTGCTCATATGAAATATTTCATAATATTCCATTCATTTTAGTGCTTGCAACTACTAAATAAGCTACCACGGTTCCAAAGAAAGCTCCTAGTGCCAAGCCTTGGTAAAGAAGGTGAGAAATACGATTAAATTTAAGAAAAACATCATTGAACAATATGAAAGTGGCGTATGTGTGGCCGAACTGGCCAGGATGTATAACAAACCCCATACAACCATAGCTTCCATCGTGGCCAAGAAAAAGGAAATCGAGGAAGCTGTTGTTGCAACGGGGGTAAATTATTATTATTATTATTAACACACTAGCCGATTCCCACCAAGGCAGGGTGGCCCGAAACAGAAAAACTTTCACCATCATTCACTCCATCACTGTCTTGCCAGAAGGGTGCTTTACACTACAGTTTTTAAACTGCAACATTAACACCCCTCCTTCAGAGTGCAGGCACTGTATTTCCCATCCCCAGGACTCAAGTCTGGCCTGCCGGTTTCCCTGAATCCCTTCATAAATGTTACTTTGCTCACACTCCAACAGCACGTCAAGTATTAAAAACCATTTGTCTCCATTCACTCCTATCAAACACGCTCACGCATGCCTGCTGGAAGTCCAAGTCCCTCGCACACAAAACCTCCTTTACCCCCTCCCTCCAACCTTTCCTAGGCCGACCCCTACCCCGCCTTCCTTCCACTACAGACTGATACACTCTTGAAGTCATTCTGTTTCGCTCCATTCTCTCTACATGTCCGAACCACCTCAACAACCCTTCCTCAGCCCTCTGGACAACAGTTTTGGTAATCCCGCACCTCCTCCTAACTTCCAAACTACGAATTCTCTGCATTATATTCACACCACACATTGCCCTCAGACATGACATCTCCACTGCCTTCAGCCTTCTCCTTGTTGCAACATTCATCACTCATGCTTCACACCCATATAAGAGCGTTGGTAAAACTATACTCTCATACATTCCCCTTTTTGCCTCCAAGGACAAAGTTCTTTGTCTCCACAGACTCCTAAGTGCACCGCTCACCCTTTTCCCCTCATTAATTCTATGATTCACCTCATCTTTCATAGACCCATCCGCTGACACGTCCACTCCCAAATATCTGAATATATTCACTTCCTCCATACTCTCTCCCTCCAATCTGATATCTAATCTTTCATCACCTAATCTTTTTATCCTCATAACCTTACTCTTTCCTGTATTCACTTTTAATTTTCTTCTTTTGCATACCCTACCAAATTCATCCACCAACCTCTGCAACTTCTCTTCAGAATCTCCCAAGAGCACAGTGTCATCAGCAAAGAGCAACTGTGACAACTCCCACTTTGTGTGATTCTTTATCTTTTAACTCCACACCTCTTGCCAGGACCCTCGCATTTACTTCTCTTACAACCCCATCTATAAATATATTAAACAACCATGGTGACATCACACATCCTTGTCTAAGGCCTACTTTTACTGGGAAATAATCTCCCTCTTTCCTACATACTCTAACTTGAGCCTCACTATCCTCATAAAAACTCTTCACTGCTTTCAGTAACCTACCTCCTACACCATACACCTGCAACATCTGCCACATTGCCCCCCTATCCACCCTGTCATACGCCTTTTCCAAATCCATAAATGCCACAAAGACCTCTTTAGCCTTATCTAAATACTGTTCACTTATATGTTTCACTGTAAACACCTGGTCCACACACCCCCTACCTTTCCTAAAGCCTCCTTGTTCATCTGCTATCCTATTCTCCATCTTACTCTTAATTCTTTCAATAATAACTCTACCATACACTTTACCAGGTATACTCAACAGACTTATCCCCCTATAATTTTTGCACTCTCTTTTGTCCCGTTTGCCTTTGTACAAAGGAACTACGCATGATCTCTGCCAATCCCAAGGTACCTTACTCTCTTCCATACGTTTATTAAATAATTGCACGAACCACTCCAAAACTATATCCCCACCTGCTTTTAACATTTCTATCTTTATCCCATCAATCCCAGCTGCCTTACCCCCTTTCATTTTACCTACTGCCTCATGAACTTCCCCCACACTCACAAATGGCTCTTCCTCACTCCTACAAGATGTTATTCCTCCTTGCCCTATACACGAAATCACAGCTTCCCTATCTTCATCAACATTTAACAATTCCTCAAAATATTCCCTCCATCTTTCCAATACCTCTAACTCTCCATTTAATAACTCTCCTCTCCTATTTTTAACTGACAAATCCATTTGTTTTCTAGGCTTCCTTAACTTGTTAATCTCTATTTTCAACAAAATTTGTTGATAACATCTCACCCACTCTCTCATTTGCTCTCTTTTTACATTGCTTCAACACTCTCTTAACCTCTCTCTTTTTCTCCATATACTCTTCCCTCCTTGCATCACTTCTACTTTGTAAAAACTTCTTATATGCTAACTTTTTCTCCCTTATTACTCTCTTTACATCATCATTCCACCAATCGCTCCTCTTCCCTCCCGCACCCACTTTCCTGTAACCACAAACTTCTGCTGAACACTAACACTACATTTTTAAACCTACCCCATACCTCTTCGACCCCATTGCCTATGCTCTCATTAGCCCATCTATCCTCCAATAGCTGTTTATATCTTACCCTAACTGCCTCCTCTTTTAGTTTATAAACCTTCACCTCTCTCTTCCCTGATGCTTCTATTCTCCTTGTATCCCATCTACCTTTTACTCTCAGTGTAGCTACAACTAAAAAGTGATCTGATATATCTGTGGCCCCTCTATAAATGTGTACATCCTGAAGTCTACTCAACAGTCTTTTATCTGCCAATACATAATCCAACAAACTACTGTCATTTTGCCCTACATCATATCTTGCATACTTATTTATCCTCTTTTTCTTAAAATATATATTACCTATAACTAAACCCCTTTCTATACAAAGTTCAATCAAAGGGCTCCCATTATCATTTACACCTGGCACCCCAAACTTACCTACCACACCCTCTCTAAAAGTTTCTCCTACTTTAGCATTCAGGTTCCCTACCACAATTACTCTCTCACTTGGTTCAAAGGTTCCTATACATTCACTTAACATCTTCCAAAATCTCTCTCTCTCCTCTACATTCCTCTCTTCTCCAGGTGCATACACTCTTATTATGACCCTCTTTTCGCATCCAACCTTTACTTTAATCCACATGAGATCACCAGTACTCGAAGATGTTGAGAAGTTATTATTGGTGTGGATAAATGAGAAACAATTAGAAGGAGATAGTCTTATGATGTCGATTATTTGTGAAAAGGCTAGGCAGTTGCACGACGATCTGGTAAAGAAATTGCCTGCAACGATTACTGATATTTGTGAATTTAAGACCAGCAAAGGTTGGCTTGAGAGATTTAAGAACAGTGGTGGCATACACAGTGTGGTAAGGCATGTTGAGGCTGCCAGTTCGGACCAAAAAGCAGCTGAAAAATATGTGCATGAATTCAAGGAGTACATAGAGGCTGAAGGACTGAAACCTGAACAAGTGTTCAATTGTGACAAAACAGGCCTCTTTTGGAAGAAAATGCCAAAGAGGACCTATATTACTCAGGAGGAAAAGGAACTGCCAGGACACAAGCCTATGAAAGACAGGCTGATGCTCATGTTCTGTGCTAATGCTAGTGGGGATTTCAGAGTGAAGCCGTTGCTAGTGTATCATTCTGAAAATCCCAGAGTGTTCAGGAAAAACAATGTTATGAAGAGTAAATTGTGTGTGTTTTGGAAATCTAATAGTAAGGCATGGGTCACGAGGGAAATTTTCGTCGAGTGGTTCAATGAAGTGTTTGGCCCTAGTGTGAAGAAATACCTCCTGGAAAAGAAATTGGATTTCAAGTGCCTCCTAGTAATGGACAATGCACCTGCTCATCCTCCAAACTTCTAATTTTGGAGGAGTTTGGGTTCATCACAGTAAAGTTCTTGCCCCCGAATACCATTCCTCTCCTCCAGCCAATGGACCAGCAGGTCATTGCAAACTTTAAAAGACTCTACACCAATGTTTCAAAGGAGCTTTAATGTGACCTCAGACACTCACTTGACCCTACGAGATTTTTTGGAAAGAACACTTCAGCATCCTCCATTGCATAAGCCTTATAGCTAAGGCTTGGGAGGGAATGACTACCAGGACTTTGAACTCTGCTTGGAGAAAATTGTGGCCAGATTGTGTCCACAAGAGGGATTTTGAAGGGTTTGGGGCTGACCATGATGAGCCAATGTCTATTGCTAAATCTATTGTGGCACTGGGGAGTTCCATGGGGTTGGATGTGAGTTTGGAGGATATGGAAGAGTTGGTGGAAGACCACAATAAAGAGCTCACCACTGAGGATCTGCAAGAGCTGCAGAGGAGGAGGAAGAGAGATGGAAGAAGTTGCCTTCTTCAGAAATTAAGGAGATTTTTGAAATGTGGGGTAAGATGGAAAGATTTATGGAGAAACATCACCCTGACAAGGCTGTTGCAAGCCATGTTGGCAACATGTACAGTGACAAAGTCTTGGCCCATTTTAGGGAAGCGTTAAAGAGACACCAGAAACAGAGCACTCTGGACAGTTTTTTGCTAAACAGGACTCCAGAGACTCTCAAGTTGGTCCTAGTGGTATTAAGAAACAGAGAAGAGAAGTAACCCCAGAAAAGCACTTGGTACCAGAGGTGTTAATGGAAGGGGATTCCCCTTCCAAACAGTAACTAATGCAATCTGTCTCCTCCTCCAGTCTTCCATACACTAAGAAGAATCACCAATAAAGGTAAGTGTTATGCTGTTAATGTTTCATTCATCATGTCCCATTGTATTGTTTATGCACTACATCTATATTTCAAGTAAAAAATTTTTTTGTTTTAGTACTTCTGGGTGTCAGGAACGGATTAATTGTATTTACATTATTTCTTGGGGGGAAAACTGATTCGAAAATCGTAAATTTCGATAATAGTCACACTTCCAGGAACGAATTAATTACGAAAAATGAGGGACCACTGTACAGTGGACCCCCGGTTGACGATATTAATCCATTCCTGAGAGCTCATCGTAAACCAAAATTATCGGAAAGCGAATCAATTTTCTCCATAAGAAATAATGGAAATCAAATTAATCCGTGCAAGACACCCAAAAGTATGAAAAAAAAACTTTTACCACATGAAATATTAAGTTTAATGCAATATAATAATTACAATAACAATAATAACAATAGAATAATAATAGAATAATTAACACTTACCTTTAATGAAGATCTGGTGATGATTGATGGGATGGGAGGAGGGGAGAGTGTTGAACCTATTGTTTAGAAGGGGAATCCCCCTCCATTAGGAGGGGGATTCAGGTTTCAATCCTTCAGCCTCTATGTACTCCTTGAATTCATGCACATATTTTTCAGCTGCTTTTTGGTCTGAACTGGCAGCCCCACCATGCCTAATCACACTATGTATGCCACTACGATTCTTAAATCTTTCAAACCAACAGTTGCACCTTTTGCAAGAATAGCTTCCTTGACTGCTGTTTTCCTGCTCACTAATGTAGAGATGGTTGATTGGGGTTTACTTGGCTAGCTCCGACACACGCACTCCACTTTCGTACTTTGCAATTATCTCTTTCTTCATTTCAATAGTCATTAGCACCCTTGGTCTCGAAGGGTTGGCACTAGAAGCTTTCATGGGGCCCATGGTGACTTATTTTGCAGAAACAAGTACCAAAAACAGTGATAATATGGATAATATGGAACACGTCTCGTACGAATCGTCTCACATACCGGGTTTTGTAACAGGAACCGAGGCAAATTTTTTGCGATATAATGCTTCAGATACCGGATTTATCAGATACCGATGGCTTCGCGAACCGGGGGTCCACTGTATTTTAGTTTTCCTGGTCTCATTTTACAGAATGGAAGACATGTTACAGAAATTGAGATGATTTTGATTGGTTTCATAATGAAAAGTACCTTGAAATTGAGCTCAAAATAGCAGAAATGTTCAATTTTTACCAAAGTTCAAAAGTGAACAAATCATGCCACACGTCCAATACACGTCAACTGCTGAGTCTAATATTCTTCACAAGTGTGCTGATATTAGTTATACCATTTCTACACCATTTATACACTAATGCAGTAGTCTGCATAACAGTAACTCTTCTATTTTTTGTGAGAATAAAAATTCAAAGTGAAAAGCAAAAGAGATGTAAGAAGGGCCTGGGGACATGACTAATGAACAGAGAAAATGTTATTTTAGAGCCAGGAATGTCTTTCTTGTTTATTCTGGACCCTATTTGGAAATTGGCATCTGAAATTTACGTGAAATTGCAAAATTGCCAATTTCTGACCACTTTATTTGATAGCTGACATCAGTAAATTGGTGGTTTCTTGTGCTCATTCAATGGAAAAACTGGAGTTCTAGCGAAATAGATATGCCTTTTGTCGACTAGTACACAGGAATTGGCCGAAAATAGGGCTCAAAGTGGGCGAAATCGCCGATGCGTAAACATAATCGAGACCGCTAACTTCGCGAGAGCATAATTCCGTAAGTTTTCCATCAAAGATCCCACTTTTGGTGTCATTATGATTGGGAAATGATTCTCTATGATTTCAAAAGAATTGTTTTTTTTTTTCTGAAAAATTTTCGACCCTGAGAACAAGTTCAGGAGAGGGCCTCTTGACCCTGAAAGGGTTAAACCAAAAACACAGTCCAAGTTTTTTTTTCTCATTACACACTGTGTGCTGCAGGATTATTTTTATACTGTGCACACTGACCACATGGACCCATTCTTTCATATGTAGGCCTACCAGCTTTCTCTTGCTAGATTTGAAGGCGCTAGAATTTAGGCGTACTAGTATGTCAATAACCCTGGTGCATAAGCCGTACTAGTACGTTGGAAACCCTGAAGGGGTTAATGCCACCAGGACCAGCTTGAGAGCCACTGAACCCCTGTTGTTCAAAAAAAGTTTTACAGAGAGGTCTGTTTCTGGCATATGTCAGGAATTGTGTTGGGAGACACAAGATAGTCCTTCAATATGACAATAGTATCAGCTCTATGCCTTATTTATCTAGCACAATTCATCTAATATGACATAATAAACAATATTAATAACAAAGAAACATGACATATACTCTAGAATGAATAAAATACGTCATTAAGTATGTCATGGGTATTGCTGTTAGGTGTATAAGGGCCACTGAGAGCATAAGCTGTACATAGTGGTGGTGGAGGCAGCAGCAGAGGCAGTAGAGATGGCGGTGTTGTCAGTTCCCCTACATAGTTCCAACAACATTGGAGGAGTTAGGGCCGTGCTGTCCTTTCAATATCAATTAGTCGCTTAATAACTTACTTGCTACAGTTAATGCTACACTTTATCGCTGACTGCAGCTATAGCCTTTACAGACTCGTGCTGCTTTAGTATCGTACATATTGCAGAATCACTGAAAGAGGCACATTCTCCCCTCTCTCTCAGCCCTTTACCAAAGGGCTGGGTGGCACTAGAAGCTTTCTTTGGGCCCAGGGTGGCTTATTTAGCAGTTACAAACACTAAAAAAATGGATTAATACAAAATGTATCGCATGTACGTTTGGAATCGTCTGCAGTGGCTTGTGAACAATGGCACACTAGCCACACTGGAGTCGCCGGGTGCCTTAGGCCACACGGACACGTTCTGGGCAATGTCCTTAACTGAGTTTTTTATTGTTAGCTGAGCCAACATTTTGACGCAAAAACGTATCGGCACCCGATTTTATCACTATCCGATGGCATCGTTAACTGAAGGTCCACTGTAGTTTTATGGTTGTATTCTTGTTTTCGTATCCCTTTCAGGTTCCAGAGGCCAAATTTCAAAGTGTGCACCAGTGTCCAAGAATTTTCCAAAAATAATTTTCGAATTTTTTCTTATGAAATGGTAGAGAAACTTTTTCTGAAGGTAATAAAACAAAAAGCATGAAATTTTATAGAAAATTGATGAAATTATGCTCTCACGAATTTTGATGTGTCAGCGATATTTACGCACTGGCAATTTTGCCGACTTTGACTCCCATTTTAGGCCAATTACATTATTCTAGTTGACCAAATTCTTAGCTATTTCACTAGTATTACTTCCATTCTATTGACTGCGCACAATAATTCACCAAGTTAACTGTTTCAGCTACAAAATAAAGCAATTGGAAATTGGTAATTTGGCCAAATTAATGCAAAGATCAAAATACTCCAGTTTCAAAATAGGGTCCAGAATAAACAATGCAGGCATTCCTAGCAGTAAACTAACATTTCCTCTGTTCATTAGTTACATTTTCAGGCTTTACTAACGAATTCCTTTTTTATTTTTTATTCACATAATGAATTTTTATTCAAACCAAAAAATAAAAGATTTACTGTTATGCAATATTGTAATAATTGTATAAATAATATCACCACATTTGTGAAAGTATATCAGACCCACCAGCAGGTGTGTATTAGACATGTGAGGTCATTTGTTTACTCTTGAACATCGGCAAAAGTTTAACATTTCCGCTACTTTGAGCTCAGTTTCAAGCCATTTCCAGTACTAAAACCAATCAAAATCATCTCTATTTCTGTAATATATTTTCCATTCTATCTAATGAGACCAAGAAATCGCAAATACATCTATAAAAAACATACGAAAGAACACTGCAAATTCACTATTTTAATCGAAAATTAAGATCTTAGTTTTTTCTCTCATTATGCACTATGTGCTGCAGGATTTGTTTTATGTGGTACACACATACCACATAAATGTATTCTCTCATATCTAGGCCAAAATTTACTGCTCACAGCTTATCAGAGTGAGCTGAGCTCATGACATGGATCTAGAGTTTGTACCCTCAACATAAACCCATAGATCTATGACACAGACCCTCAAAAGGTTAACCCTTTCAGGGTTTCGGCCGTACTAGTATGGCTTATGCAC
>NW_027195144.1:0-47500 GCF_038502225.1 Cherax quadricarinatus | reverse complement strand
AAAAACATGAATATTTCGCTAGAACTCCATTTTTTCTACCGAATGGATGCAAGAAACCACTCATTTATGAAATTCAACTATCCAGTACAGTGGTCAGAATTTAGCAATTTTGCCAATTTCACAAAAATTTCAAAAGATGCCAATTTCGGAATAGTGTCCAGAATAAACAAGAAAGACATTCCTGGCACTAAAATGACATTTCCTCTAGTCATTAGTCATGTCTCAAGTCCCCTCTTATATTCTTTTGCTTTCCACTTTGAATTTTTATTTTCACAAAAAATATAAGATTTACTGTTATGCAGACTACTGCATTAGTGTAAAAAATGGTATAAATATTATTGGTGCACTTGTGAAAGAATATTAGACTCACCAGTTGATGTGTATTGCACGCTTGGCACGATTTGTTTACTTTTGAAGTTTGGTAAAAATCGAACATTTCTGCTAATTTGAGCTCAATTTCAAGGCACCTTTCTTTGTAAAACAAGTCAAAATCATCTCAATTTCTGTAATATGTCTTCCATTCTATAAAATGAGACCAAGAAAACTAGAATACAACAATAAATACCATACGAAAATACACTGCAAAGTCGCTGATTTATTCAAAAAAAATGGTCAAAGTTTTTTTTTTCTCATTATGCACTGTGTGCTGCAGGATTTTTTTTAGACTGTGCACACTGACCACATAGACCCATTCTTTCATATGAAGGCCTACCAGCTTTCTCCCACTAGATTTGAGGCCGCTAGAATTTATGAGTACTAGTACGTCAAAAACCCCTACACGTAAAACGTACTAGTACGACGAAAACCCTCAAAGGGTTAATGCCACTAAGACCAGCTTGAGAGTCACTGGACTTCTGTCGCACAACATATCTGTCCATGGAGGCCTGTACCTCTCATTCCTTTATGACTTTCCTAAAGTGGTTCACAACATTGTCAGTGTACAGGTTGCCAACATGGCTTGCAGTAGCTGTGTCAGGGTGATTTTCATCAAAAAAGGTTTGCACTTCAAGCCACTTCGCACACATTTCCTTAATTTCAATAGTCATTAGCACCCTTGGTCTCAATGGGTTGGCACTAGAAGCTTTCTTGGGGCCCATGGTGACTTATTTTGCAGAAACAAGCACTAAAAACAGTGATAACATGGATATTATGGAATGTACCGAATGTATCTTTAGATGCGCACACAGTGGCTGGCTTGTAAACACTGGGCATGTCTCGTACGAATCATATCATATACCGGGTTTTGTAAAGGGAACCGAGGCAAATTTTTTGCGATATAATGCTTCGGATACCAGATTTATCGGATACTAATGGCTTCACAAACCGGGGGTCCACTGTATTACAGAAATTGAGAAAATTCTGACTGATTTTACAATGAAAAGTACCTTGAAATTGAGCTCAAAGTAGCAGAAATGTTCGATTTTTACCAAAGTTCAAAAGTAAACAAATCATGCTAAGCGTCCAATACACGTCAACTGGTGAGTCTAATATTCTTTCACAAGTGTGCCAATATTATTTATACCATCTTTTTACACTAATGCAGTAGTCTGCATAACAGTAAATCTTCTATTTTTTGTGAGAATAAAAATTCAAAGTGGAAAGCAAAAGAAAGTAAGAGGGGCGTTGGGAAGTGACTAATGAACAGAGGAAATGTCATTTTAGTGCCAGGAATGTCTTTCTTGTTTATTCTGGACCCTATTTGGAAATTGGCATCTTTTGAAATTTGTGTGAAATTGGCAAAATAACTAAATTCTGACCACTGTATTGGATGGTTGAAATCGGTAAATGGGTGGATTCCTGCACTCATTTGATAGAAAAAAATGGAGTTCTAGCGAAACAATTATGATTTTTGTTGACTAGTACAGTGGAATTGGCCGAAAATAGGGCTCAAAGTGGGCAAAATCTCCGATGCGTAAACATCGTCAAGACCGCTAAGTTCCCGAGAGCATAATTCCGAAAGTTTTCCGTCAAATTTCATACTTTTGGTGTCATTATGATCAGGAAAAGATTCTCTATCTTTTCATAAGAAAAAAATATGTTTTTTTTTTTTTGAAATTTGGGCGACCCTGAGAATAAGTCTCTGAGAGGGCCTGTCGACCCTGAAAGGGTTAAAGATTAAGAAATTTTTTTTTATTTCTTTGCATTGTTTACAATGCATGATTACAATTTTGATTTGTTAGGTACAAAGAAAGCCACTATTATACCAGGGCATGGAAGTTATATTACCGATATAGAGGTGATTCTGCTTAGTTTCCAGAATTTATTTATTTATTTATTTATTTATAATTTGTGCACACATACAGAGGTACAAAAAAAATACAGATAAGAGCAGCATGCCAAAGCCACTTATACTATGCATAGCATTACGGGCTGGCTTAAAATTAACTTAAGATTAACTAAGCAATGATGAAATCAGTGAAAAACATTAATGTAAACTGATTACTATAAAGCACAAGTGAATGAAAGTAGCTTGAAATTGAGCTCAAAGTAGCAGAAATGTTTGACTTTTGCCAGTGTTCCACAGTACACAAATTATGTCACTTGTCTAACAAGCATACAACTGGTCGGCCCGATATGTGTTCATAAATGAGCTGACATTATTTTTGGTAAGACACTCGTTTATGTATACCTCTTTCTTTACTTTAATAGATGCAATTATTAAGTCATAGGTAGTAGGTTGGTAGACAGCAACCGCCCAGGGAAGTACTACCGTCCTGCCAAATGACTGTGAAACAAAAACCTGTAACTGTTTTGCATGATGGTAGGATTGCTGGTTTCTTTTTCTGTCTCATAAACACGCTAGATAACAGGGACATCTTGCTTCTCCTACTTACACTTTGGTCACACTTCACAGACACGCACATGCATATATATATACATACATCTAGGTTTTTCTCCTTTTTCTAAATAGCTCTTGTTCTTTTTATTTCTTCTATTGTCCATGGGGAAGTGGAAAAGAATCTTTCCTCCGTAAGCCATGCGTGTCGTATGAGGCGACTAAAATGCCGGGAGCAATGGGCTAGTAACCCCTTCTCCTGTATACATTTACTAAAAAAGAGAAGAAGAAAAACTTTATAAAACTGGGATGCTTAAATGTGCGTGGATGTAGTGCGGATGACAAGAAACAGATGATTGCTGATGTTATGAATGAAAAGAAGTTGGATGTCCTGGCTCTAAGCGAAACAAAGCTGAAGGGGGTAGGAGAGTTTCAGTGGGGGGAAATAAATGGGATTAAATCTGGAGTATCTGAGAGAGTTAGAGCAAAGGAAGGTGTAGCAGTAATGTTAAATGATCAGTTATGGAAGGAGAAAAGAGAATATGAATGTGTAAATTCAAGAATTATGTGGATTAAAGTAAAGGTTGGATGCGAGAAGTGGGTCATAATAAGCGTGTATGCACCTGGAGAAGAGAGGAATGCAGAGGAGAGAGAGAGATTTTGGGAGATGTTAAGTGAATGTATAGGAGCCTTTGAACCAAGTGAGAGAGTAATTGTGGTAGGGGACCTGAATGCTAAAGTAGGAGAAACTTTTAGAGAGGGTGTGGTAGGTAAGTTTGGGGTGCCAGGTGTAAATGATAATGGGAGCCCTTTGATTGAACTTTGTATAGAAAGGGGTTTAGTTATAGGTAATACATATTTTAAGAAAAAGAGGATAAATAAGTATACACGATATGATGTAGGGCGAAATGACAGTAGTTTGTTGGATTATGTATTGGTAGATAAAAGACTGTTGAGTAGACTTCAGGATGTACATGTTTATAGAGGGGCCACAGATATATCAGATCACTTTCTAGTTGTAGCTACACTGAGAGTAAAAGGTAGATGGGATACAAGGAGAATAGAAGCATCAGGGAAGAGAGAGGTGAAGGTTTATAAACTAAAAGAGGAGGCAGTTAGGGTAAGATATAAACAGCTATTGGAGGATAGATGGGCAAATGAGAGCATAGGCAATGGGGTCGAAGAGGTATGGGGTAGGTTTAAAAATGTAGTGTTAGAGTGTTCAGCAGAAGTTTGTGGTTACAGGAAAGTGGGTGCAGGAGGGAAGAGGAGCGATTGGTGGAATGATGATGTAAAGAGAGTAGTAAGGGAGAAAAAGTTAGCATATGAGAAGTTTTTACAAAGTAGAAGTGATGCAAGGAGGGAAGAGTATATGGAGAAAAAGAGAGAGGTTAAGAGAGTGGTGAAGCAATGTAAAAAGAGAGCAAATGAGAGAGTGGGTGAGATGTTATCAACAAATTTTGTTGAAAATAAGAAAAAGTTTTGGAGTGAGATTAACAAGTTAAGAAAGCCTAGAGAACAAATGGATTTGTCAGTTAAAAATAGGAGAGGAGAGTTATTAAATGGAGAGTTAGAGGTATTGGGAAGATGGAGGGAATATTTTGAGGAATTGTTAAATGTTGATGAAGATAGGGAAGCTGTGATTTCGTGTATAGGGCAAGGAGGAATAACATCTTGTAGGAGTGAGGAAGAGCCAGTTGTGAGTGTGGGGGAAGTTCGTGAGGCAGTAGGTAAAATGAAAGGGGGTAAGGCAGCCGGGATTGATGGGATAAAGATAGAAATGTTAAAAGCAGGTGGGGATATAGTTTTGGAGTGGTTGGTGCAATTATTTAATAAATGTATGGAAGAGGGTAAGGTACCTAGGGATTGGCAGAGAGCATGCATAGTTCCTTTGTATAAAGGCAAAGGGGATAAAAGAGAGTGCAAAAATTATAGGGGGATAAGTCTGTTGAGTGTACCTGGTAAAGTGTATGGTAGAGTTATAATTGAAAGAATTAAGAGTAAGACAGAGAATAGGATAGCAGATGAACAAGGAGGCTTTAGGAAAGGTAGGGGGTGTGTGGACCAGGTGTTTACAGTGAAACATATAAGTGAACAGTATTTAGATAAGGCTAAAGAGGTCTTTGTGGTATTTATGGATTTGGAAAAGGCGTATGACAGGGTGGATAGGGGGGCAATGTGGCAGATGTTGCAAGTGTATGGTGTAGGAGGTAGGTTACTGAAAGCAGTGAAGAGTTTTTACGAGGATAGTGAGGCTCAAGTTAGAGTATGTAGGAAAGAGGGAAATTTTTTCCCAGTAAAAGTAGGCCTTAGACAAGGATGTGTGATGTCACCGTGGTTGTTTAACATATTTATAGATGGGGTTGTAAGAGAAGTAAATGCGAGGGTCTTGGCAAGAGGCGTGGAGTTAAAAGATAAAGAATCACACACAAAGTGGGAGTTGTCACAGCTGCTCTTTGCTGATGACACTGTGCTCTTGGGAGATTCTGAAGAGAAGCTGCAGAGATTGGTGGATGAATTTGGTAGGGTGTGCAAAAGAAGAAAATTAAAGGTGAATAGAGGAAAGAGTAAGGTTATGAGGATAACAAAAAGATTAGATGATGAAAGATTGAATATCAGATTGGAGGGAGAGAGTATGGAGGAGGTGAACGTATTCAGATATTTGGGAGTGGACGTGTCAGCGGATGGGTCTATGAAAGATGAGGTGAATCATAGAATTGATGAGGGAAAAAGAGTGAGTGGTGCACTTAGGAGTCTGTGGAGACAAAGAACTTTGTCCTTGGAGGCAAAGAGGGGAATGTATGAGAGTATAGTTTTACCAACGCTCTTATATGGGTGTGAAGCGTGGGTGATGAATGTTGCAGCGAGGAGAAGGCTGGAGGCAGTGGAGATGTCATGTCTGAGGGCAATGTGTGGTGTGAATATAATGCAGAGAATTCATAGTTTGGAAGTTAGGAGGAGGTGCGGGATTACCAAAACTGTTGTCCAGAGGGCTGAGGAAGGGTTGTTGAGGTGGTTCGGACATGTAGAGAGAATGGAGCGAAACAGAATGACTTCAAGAGTGTATCAGTCTGTAGTGGAAGGAAGGCGGGGTAGGGGTCGGCCTAGGAAGGGTTGGAGGGAGGGGGTAAAGGAGGTTTTGTGTGCGAGGGGCTTGGACTTCCAGCAGGCATGCGTGAGCGTGTTTGATAGGAGTGAATGGAGACAAATGGTTTTTAATACTTGACGTGCTGTTGGAGTGTGAGCAAAGTAACATTTATGAAGGGATTCAGGGAAACCGGCAGGCCGGACTTGAGTCCTGGAGATGGGAAGTACAGTGCCTGCACTCTGAAGGAGGGGTGTTAATGTTGCAGTTTAAAAACTGTAGTGTAAAGCACCCTTCTGGCAAGACAGTGATGGAGTGAATGATGGTGGAAGTTTTTCTTTTTCGGGCCACCCTGCCTTGGTGGGAATCGGCCAGTGTGATAATAATAATAAAAAATTATTAAGTCTTTTTTCCTGTCATGTGAGTGGAATCTAAGCATAACACTTTTTCTACCATGGGATCCTAGTAACCTGGCTTCCTTTATTTCTGACTCTGGTACAATAACACTTGTTTGGTCCTTTATGATCTGGAGAGTAATTTCTTTACTGTTTGTACTTCAATGTATCATGTTCAAATTAATAAATAAATAAATAAATAAATAAATACAGTTATTAAAATAATGCAGTATTCTGTATAAGACTAAATTTTCTATTTTTTTTTTTTTGTGTACAGTAGACCATCACTTAACACGGTTTTGTCTGGCACGTTTTGGTTATAGCACAACTGAAATTTGTGGCATATTTTTGTTTAACATTTCGTAAAATTAATTTAACACGGTTGCGGGAGGGGAAAAAATTTTGAGCGTATGGTTGACAGCAGGGTGGGATGGGCTGTGGGTTACATCATTAACCTTTTGACTGTCGCAACCCAAAATTCTGAAGTGTCTCGTGGTGTCAAAAAATTTTTGGAAAAAAAAAAAAAATATATATTTTTCTTATGAAATGATAGAGAATATTTTCCCAGTGGAAATGACACCAGAAGTATAAAATTTGATCGAGAACTTACGGAATTACACTCCCGCGAAGTTAGCGATCTTGGCAATATATATACACATCGGCAATTTCGCTGACTTCGAGCCCTATTTTCGGCCAATTCCATTGTCCCAGTCGCCCAAACTCATAGCTATTTCTTTAGAACTCCATTTTCTCTATCAAGTGAGCACAAGAAACCTCCCATTTACCAATTTGAACTACCCAATAAAGTGGTAAGAATTTGGCAATTTGGCTAATTTCACACAAATTAAAAAAGATGCCAATTTCAAAATAGGGTCCAGAATAAACAATGCAAACATTCTTGGCACTAAAATAATGTATCCTCTGTTCATTAGTCACATCTCCAGGCCCCTCTTATATTACTCTTGCTGTCTATTTTGATTTTTTATTTACACAAAATATAGAAGATTTACTGTTATGCACACCATAAATATGTTATGCAACCATAAATACTATACGAAAATACACCTTAAATTTGGCGTTTTAATCCAAAAACATGGTCGGAGTTTTTGCTCTCATTATGCACTGCGTGCTGCAGGATTTTTTCATACAGTGCACACTGACCACACAGACCCATTCTCTCACATGTGGGCCAACCAGCTTTCTCCTGCTTGATTTGAAGCAGCTAGAATTACTGAGTAGATATACGTCCGAATTCCAGCTCGTAAGACGTATATACATATACAGTCGAAACAGTCAAAGGGTTAAGTCAACAGGGGAGACTTACCGCCATCCCCCACCAGTATCAGCCATCCTCACCTCCCTCCCAGCCTTCAGTTTGGTTCATACGTGTGTTGGACGAACCTGTGCCAGTAGCTCGCTGTGTTTGTTTACTCATTAATTGCCATATATTAAATCTGCCAAGCAATCACAGCATCCAGTAGGCATACAAGTGTTGCTGAAAGTTGCAAGAAAAGGTTTAAACATTTAAGTCTTAGAATTAACAAAGAAAATAAAGATATTAGACAAGAGACAGCCTGTAGCTGGAATGAAGTGTCATTTTGTACACAAAAAGAATGAGGTAAATATGAGTTTGTGTGAAGACTGACCTACTGACTGACTTGACTGATTTACTGATTTGACTGACTTACTGACTTAACTGAATGACTTACTGACTTCACTGAATAACATACAGACTTGATTGACTGAATGACTTGACTGACTGAATGACTTAAAATTTGACTTTTCTCTGAAGAGGACCCTGAAACGGTGTCTAGAGCAGCTGATGCCTTACTGTCAATTGTACGTATAATGTACTGTAGGGTAAAATAGAACAGAAATCCCTTACAGAATTTATTCACACTCCAGTACAACCATCGACTTCAGTACCAGAACCTCTACCATCCACCTCAGCCCAGTAGAGCCACAGCGTAATTCTCCACTCTCTTCACAATCATCCACAAAAACCAGCACCCACAATTTAAGGTAAGAAATACTATTATTGCTATTGCATTTGTAATCTTATGCAATACAAACAACATAATACATCATGACAAAAAACTACAATTACTCACTTTTATTTTTTTAAGAGTGGAGGCCTAAAAAAAAGGAGTTGTTTGGCTTTTTTGGGGCTCCCATGAATGTAATCCTATTTTCCCATAAGTTCTTCAATTCATCTAATCTAACATGGTTTTACCTAACACGGCGTTTTCAGGAACGTAACCAGTGTGTTAAATGACGGTCTACTGTATACTAATGGTGCCCCTACTTTTCATTGGGCATATGTTGCACTGTGTGCCAAGTCTTTTGTTTTCATAGGGAGTGATTTCTGTATGCAGATTTGCGACCAGTCCCTCCAGGATTTTCCAGTTATAGATTATATCTCTCTCACCTAAGCTCCAGTGAGTACAGGTCAAGTGACTCCAAGTGTTCCCAGTAATTAATGTGTTTGACAGAACTTATATGTGCAGTAAAGGTTCTCTGTACAATGTCGGATATGTGATTTCACCTTCCTTGAACGAAGCTGTTAGTGTACTGCAGTACACTAACAGCTTCGTTCAAGCCTAGAAAAAAAAAGTGATTTAAAAATGACCATCATTGGCTTGGCATCCCTTGTTTTGAAGGTTCTCATTATCCATTCTATAATTTTTCTAGCAGATGTGATCGTGACACCTGGAGGTTAGATCCTCCAACATTAACACTCCCAAGTCCTTCACACTACTTTTCCACTCTACTGTGTAGTACATTCAGTTCTAGCTATTATTTCCTCTACTTTTCCATAATGGAGTTGAAATTTGTCCTCACTGAACATCATATTGTTTTCTATTGCCCACTGGAAAACTTGGTTTATATCTGCTTGGAGATCTACCCTGTCCTCAATGGATGACAGTGTCATGCAGATTCTAGTATTGTCTGCAAAGGATCACATAGTGCTATGGTTTACATCTCCATCTATGACAAACATGAGGATAAGGACATGATGGAGTGAGTACTGTGCCTTGTGGAACAAAGTTTTTCACTGTGGCAGCCCCCAACATAACTCTATTTACTATTACTCTTTGTGCTCGAGTGGTTAGAAAGTTGAAGATCCACCTGCCCACTTTGTCAGTTATCTCTTCAGCTGATGCCTTACCATTAATTGTATAATGTACTGTAGGGTAAAATAGAACAGAAATCCCTTACAGAATTTATGCACAGTCCAGTACAACCATTGGAGGAAATATAAATACTTAAGCAGTATAATGTGATCCTTTATTGGCAATCTTTCGCCCACACAGTGGGCTTTACAAAGTCACAAATAGATGTACCTGGGTGAAACATACGTGACTATATACAGGATGGGAATGCTGGGTCAGGTGGAGAAAGATGCACGTGACAATCTTCGGAGTAGTGTGAAGAAGTCTAAAAACTTGGGTAGCTTTTAAAAGAGATTGGATAAGTACATGAGTGGATCTTCTGCAGCATTCCTTGATTCTTATGTTCTTATATGGGATAGCGATGAAGAAGTTTCTTAGCGAGGGGTTCAGCTATGTTATAGAAGCTCTTGTTCTGGTTAAAGTTGTTGGATGTACAGATAAGTGATGATTCCAGGATTCTTCGGAATTCGGTGTTGTCTTCTGTGGCGATAAGTCTTGAGTTTCTGTAGTTGATTAAATGGCTGTGTGAATTTCTGTGTTGAACACAGGCATTCCTTGGATCATCAGTTCTGTTTGCGCACTAGTGTTCTGAAATAAGTATGCAGACAGAACTGACGATCCAAGGAATGCCTGTGCTCAACACTGAAATTCACACAACCATTTAATCAAGTACAGAAACGCAAGACTTATCGCCAAAGAAGACAACACTCAATACCGAAGAATTCTGGAATCATCACTTATCTGTACATCTAACAACTTCAACCAGAACAACGGCTTCTATAACATAGCTGAACCCCTCGCCAAGAAACTTCATCGCTATCCCACATAGAGGGAGACTTCTTTGGGACGAAATTGATAGAGCTTCTAGACACAATAACGTAGTGATAGTAGGGGCTTTTAACTTTAGTCCAATTGACTGAAATTCTTTGACCAGTAATCTGGAGTCCAGTGACTTTATGGAAACAGTTCAGGACTGTTTTCTGAAGTAATGTGTAACAGAGCCTAACAGAGGTAATAATTAGCTTGACCTAGCCTTGTCAAATAAAGAAACGCTCGTAAATAATCTGGAGATCACTGAAGAGCTTGACGCAAGTGATCACAAATCCATCACTTTTACAATTAACTGGGAATACAAGAATAATGATAATACGGGAAAAATCCCTGATTTTTTCTGCCGATTATAGTGGACTTAGGGAACACTTGTCTAATCTCGACTGGGGTTATCTAGCTAATGATTTTATTGATGATGATCATACTTATGATTACAAAGGGATCTGCGTTTATGATTTTTTAGCACCGTGCTCAGAGTACATACATTCCCCAGAGAGAAATTAGGTCTAATAATAACGATCCCAAATGGTTAACAGGAGGCTAAAGCATCTATTAGGGGAGAAAAGGGGAATTTATAGGCCCATCACAAGAGGAGAGGTTAACCTTACTGACCAATATGTTCAGCTTAAAAGAGAAGTAAAAAAGGGGATTAGAAAGGCTAAACATGACTATGAAATTAGAACTGCTAATGAATCAAAGACCAATCCAAAGGGGTTCTTTTAAGTGTATAGGACGAAGGTGAAGGAAAAACTAGGACCTCTGAAAATTGGGAATGGACAGCTGACGGAAAATGAACTGGAAATGTGTTCCTTATTTAATGACTATTTTTTGTCATTTTTTACACAGGAAGACATAAATGAGATTCCAGAAATTAACAATTATTCAGTTCCTGACGAATTCAAATTAAGTAATATTACTGTCACGAGGGACATGGTTATCAAACAGATAGACAAACTGAAGCACGACAAACTGTTTTCCAGGGTACTTAAGGAATGCAAGATGGAACTTACTCAGCTATTAACGAGTGTGTTTAATGCTTCCATCCTTACTGATGTTATGCCAGAGTTGTGGAAGATAGCTAATGTGGTTCCTATATTCAAATTAGAGGATAAGTCCATTCCTTCAAATTACTGTCAAATAAGCCTGACATCTACAGTGGGCAAGTTATTAGAATCAATCATAGCTGACATTATTAGAAGTCACCTTGAAGAGCATAATTTGATTAATGAATCTCAGCATGGGTTCATGAAAGGTCGTTCCTGCTTGACAAACTTACTGATGTTCTTCAATAGAACATTTGAGGCAGTAGACAGTGATAAGGAATATGATAATGTTTATTTGGATTTTGGTAAAGCCTTCGATAGAGTACCTCCCAAGAGACTCTTAAGAAAAGTGGCAGCTCATGGTATGGGAGGTAAAATTCTAGCATGGATAAAGGCATGGCTTACCAATAGAAAGCAGAGAGTTTTGCATAGAATTTTCACTTTGGATAGAATTTTCTCTTTCGATAGAATTTTCAGAGCGGCATGAAAAATTGATTTTAGGTGTGATATACCATCCCCCAAACATAGATAGGGACCAAAGGAGACTACTATGGGAGGAAACTGTTAAGGCCACAAGGCATGAAAACGTAGTAATTCTAGGAGACTTCAACTTTAAGTCAGATTGATTGGAATTTCTTAGACTGCGAATTTAGAATCTAATGATTTCTAAGAAGTACTTCAGGACTGTTTTATGAAGCAGTTTGTGACAGAACCTACAAGGGGAAATAACCTGCTTGATTTGGTTCTGGCAAACAAGGAAACCCTAGTTAATAATTTAGAAATTACAGAGGAACTCAGCACAAGTGATCATAAATCAATTACCTTTAGCACTGAATGGAAGTATGATAGCAGGAATAACTCAGTAACGGTCCCAGAGTTTCGCTTAGCAGATTACAATGGGCTTAGAGATCACTTGTCATCTGTGAACTGGGGTAATGAAGAGAGCTATCAATATGAGTTTTCTGAACACTATACATGCTGCCCAAAGAACATTTATCCCAAGTGCAACAAATGTGACATTTTATTGCGGCAACGTTTCACTCTCCAGGAGCTTTATCAAGCCATTACAAACAATACATGGACACAGAGGGTATATAGGCTCAGAGTGAGATGCAATTCTAGTGGTAGTAGTAGTAGTGACAAAAGTTGTAGTAGTAGTAGTAATACAATATGGTAGAGCAATTAATTCGTACATGAGTAAAAGGATACAAAAGCTATTACTTGGGTAACATAAAAATAGGTTGGACAAATATAGACTGGATAGAGGCAGCCTGTTTCAGTGTTCACTCTCTGTAACATGCTTGTAGTAAAACAGGAGAGACTATGTGATGGCAGGGTTTACTGTTTTCAGGAGGATTCTTGCTAAGACTTCAGAGATGGTGAAGCTGCCGTTGTTTTGTTTAATTGTATTCGAAACAGCAATCAGTGCTGATTCGAGGCACTTGCGTCTGCGGAAATTAGTTTCTTTGATCACTAATTGGGCGTCTCTGAATTTCATGAGATGATTGGTGGAATTTCGGTGTTGTACACAGGCGTTGTTCAAGTTATCGTTCCTACATGCGTAAATGTGTTCATTGAGGCGGGTGTCGAGGTTTCTTGCTGTTTCACCTATGTAAATCTTGTCACAGCCTCCACAGGGTATAGTGTAAACTCCTGCGTTGACTGGTTCATGGTGCTTTGGTTTAGTCCTGGTTAGATCCTTTATTGAAGTGCTAGAAGCGATGGCGACTCTGGTGTTAGCTTGTGAAAGTACTTTAGAAACGTTCAGTGCAACCTGGCTGTTGGGAAGAATTATAACTTTGTTGGGAGTGCTGTTGGTGCGTGGAGAATTAATGATCTGAAGGGCTCTTTTCTTGCAGTCTTTGATGAAAAAGGAAGGAAAATGTAACTCAGTGAATGTTTGGTGAATGTATGTACATTCCTCGTCAAGAAACTCAGGACTACAAATTCGGTATGCTCTTAGGAAAAACCCGATGATGATGCCTCTTTTGGTCTTGGTATCTTGACTGAAATAGAAGTGTGAGATCATTTTTACTGGTAGGTTTCCGATAAACTTGAAATCTTAGGTTGTTGTCTACTTTGTGAATGAGGACGTCGAGGAAAGGTAGCTTGTCATTGGACTCTTCTTCTAATGTAAACTGGATCGCCAGTTCAACTGCGTTGAGCCTTGCCTGAAGATTCCGTACAACAAAACGTTTGGGAGTTATTATGAGGACGTTGTCCACGTAACGTGACCAAATGACGCTTGAAGGGATGATGTTGGCGAAGTGTTCGGTCTCTAGGTGTTCCATGTATAAGTTGGCTAGGACGGCACTGATGGGGGACCCCATTCCCATGCCGTAGGTTTGTTTGTAGAGCTTGTTATTGAAAGAAAAACAGTTGAAATTAATACAGAGTTCAATCAAGTCAACAAACTCTCCGGGAGGTAGAGGAAGATTAAGGTCCTGATTGACTTTACGTCGTAGAACCTCGATGGCTTTTGTGGTAGGTACTTTTGTGAAGAGGGAAGTCACGTCCAACTGCTTAGTTTGTTTGTAATGGCTTGATAAAGCTCCTGGAGAGCGAAACGTTGCCACAGTAAAATGTCACATTTGTTGCACTTGTGTCCTTTTACTTTACATATTGTCGGTAATTCTACCAACTTTATTACAACATTTATCCCGCATAAAGAAATTAGATCGAATAGATATGACCCTAAATGGATGAATAATAGGCTCAAATATCTTTTAGGGCAGAAGAAAGGCATTTATAGGCATATCAAAAGAGGCAAGGGTCTTCTTATGAATCAGTACATTGACATTAAGAGGGATGTTAAAAAGGGAATAAGAAAAGCTAAATGGGACTACGAAATTTAAGTTGCTAGGGATTCGAAATCTAACCCTAAAAGTATTTTCCAGGTGTATAGAACAAAAGTTTGAGATAAGATAGGCCCCTTAACCCGTAAACGGTCCAAACGTATATATACATTCACTACTCCAGGGCCCCAAATATTTTGAAAAATAAAAAAAATCATTTTTTTTTAATGAAAAAAAGAACACATTTATCCAAGTGTTATAGGATGAAACAAAAAATTTAGGGTCAGTATTTACCCAGATATGAGGCCCAGAAGTTGGCAATGGATGCTCACGTGACAGTAACATCGAGTCCTGCTGCTTGCAGAAGTGTTGCCGATATACCTTTTTTTCTATTTTTCATGTTATTTTATATAACTTTCATGTTCTGATAATTACATTTTAGAGTAGCTCTTGTCATTTCATAACCAATCTTTGTTCTGACACTAGTACAGTGGACCCCCGCTTAACGATCACCTCCAAATGCGACCAATTATGTAAGTGTATTTATGTAAGTGCGTTTGTACGTGTATGTTTGGGGGTCTGAAATGGACTAATCTACTTCACAATATTCCTTATGGGAAAAAATTCGGTCAGTACTGGCACCTGAACATACTACTGGAATGACAAAAGTTCGTTAACCGGGGGTCCACTGTATTAGGTACTGAAATCGTACTCGCATTGTCACAAACACATTGACAGGTGGACATTTACACCTGCCTTGGTCATTTACTATTGTCTTGGAATATATACAAAGTATTTATAGGTCCCAGCAATGTTTTGGATATGTGGAAGTATAGAAGAGGGAGGGAGGGAGGGAGGATGAGGAGGATGAGGAGGATGAGGAGGATGAGGAGGATAAATAATGTTCCCTTGAAGCATGAAAAACAAAGTCCACCCCTGACAGTGACGTGAAAAGATGAGATAACATTTGATAAGAGCTGACATTTGATGAGCATTCGCAAGGGTGCAGTGATAAGAGTTGATAAGAAAAGATTAGGGCCTCCCTTAGTTTTCGCTGGTACACAAACATGTCTGTCTATTTGTCTGTCTGTCAAGCTCCCTGTCTATCCATCTAGCTCTCTGTCTCAGAGAGAGCCACAAGACTGTGTCATCACTTTTACTCATATCTTCAAGCAGAGTATAGCACTTTGTCTGGATTTTTTGGGTTATCCTAGGTAATTTACACTATGTATACTTGTATTTATGTGCACCTGTGAGACAGAGATAGACAGACAGATAGAAAGAGATAGACAGAGACAGATACACAGAGACAAAGATAGAGACAGACAGAGATAGACATAGATACAGACAGATAAACGGAGATCGAGCCAGGCCGCCAGCAGTTGGCCAGCTACGCAGCTGGCCAGCCAGCCGGCCAGCCAGCTAGCCAGCCAATCAGCCAGTCAGTCAGCCAATCAGCCAGTCAGTCAGCCAGCCAGCCTGCCAGCCAGCCAGAATTGTTTCTCTTTACTTAGGGCATAGGTTATAAGACATTCTGAAAGGGTGTTGCACAAATATTGCACATGGGTTATTATCGAGTTTTTTTTTATATTTCCTTGATCACTTGTGGCCACATCCACCTCAGAGCCACTAAACTCAGGGTCAAAACCACTTTCCTCTTAAAATGGGAGTGTTAATACTACATGACATCAGTGAGTCCCAGGTGTTTGCTGTGCTGTTTGCTCTAGCTGGCACTCATTTGAACTGGTGCTCCCACTAGGTACTAAGTGGTTCCAGATTTTTTTAATGCTGTGCACACTGAGTGTTAGGACCCATTCCATGCTGACAAGGCATCTCAGGCTAATTGTGCCATATTTGAAGGCAGGAAAAATAAAACGTATATATACATTTGGGGCACTAGCGGTAAAAACATATGTATACGTTTGGACCGTTTACTGGTTAAAAATAACTGTGGAGTTCTAACTGACAAAGAGAATGAAATGTGCTCTATTTTTAATAATTATTTTCTCTAGGTTTTTAGTGGGCCTGAAGAATTTAAATTATGTAATATCACAGTCACTAGCGAAATGGTTATCAAACAGATAGACCGTTTGCAGCCAAATAAATCACCTGGTCCTGATGAGCTCTTTACAAGGGCTCTTAAGGAATGCAAAATGGAACTCTGTGAACCTTTAACTAATATTTTTAATATTTCTCTTCAAACAGGTATTGTGCCTGATATGTGGAAGATGGCTAATGTAATTCCTATTTTTAAAGCAGGAGACAAGTCGTTACCATCAAATTACCGCCCAATAAGTCTAACCTCAATTGTAGGCAAATTACTAGAGTCAATTATAGCTGATAATATAAGAAGCCATCTCAATAGGCTTAATTTGATTAATGATACTAAACATGGATTCACCAGGGGCCATTCCTGCCAAACTAATTTATTAACCTTCTTCAGCAAAGCTTTTGAGGCTGTTGATCAGGATAAAGAATTCGATGTTGTTTATTTAGATTTTAGTAAGGCATTCGATAGAGTACCACATCAGAGACTGTTGAAGAAAGTAGAAGCTCATGGCATTGGGGAAAAAGTGCTGTCATAGATCAAGTCACGGCTCACTAATAGGAAGCATAGTGTGTGCATAAATGGGGGTAAATCTGAGTGGGGATCTGTAACAAGTGGCATTCCACAGGGATCAGTTTCAGGCCCCATGTTGTTTATAATATATATAAATGACCTTGACGAGGGAATTACTAGTGACATAAGCAAATTTGACAATGACACGAAGATAGGTAGGATAATCGATTCAGACGTTGATGTCTTGGAACTTCAGACAAACTCAATTCGAGGTCAGAAAAGTGGCAGATGCAGTTCAATGTACTTAAATGTAAAGTTCTTAAGCTCGGAAATGTTCATAGCCCTAGCACCTACCAGCTTAATAATGTTGAACTTAGCCATACAGAATGCGAAAAGGATTTGGGGGTTATGGTAAGCAGCAACCTTAACGCTTTCAGGGTTTCCGACATACTAGTACGGCTTACGCACCAGGGTAATTCACATACTAGAATGCCTAAATTCTAGCGCCTTCAAATCTAGGAAGAGAAAGCTGGTAGGCCTACATATGAAAGAATGGGTCTATGTGGTTAGTGTGCTCAGTATAAAAAAAATCCTGCAGCACACAGTGTGTAATGAGAGAAAAAAAAAACTTTGTGTTTTTGGATTAAAACAGCGACTTTGCATTGTATTTTCATATGGCATTTATGGTTGTATTCTAGTTTTCTTGGTCTCATTTTATAGAATGGAAAACATATTACAGAAATTGAGATGATTTTGACTGGCTTCAAAATGAAAACTACCTTGAAATTGAGCTCAAAGTATCAGAAATGTTCGATTTTTATCAAAGTTCAAAAGAAAACAAATCATGCCAAGTGTCCAATACACGTCAACTGGTGAGTCTAATATTCTTTCACAAGTGCGCTGATATTATTTATACCATTTCTACACTAATGTAGTAGTCTACATAACAGTAAATCTTTTACTTTTTGTGAGAATAAAAATTCAAAGTGGAAAGCAAAAGAAATGTAAGAGGGGCCTGGGGATGTGACTAACGAAAAGAGAACTTGTTGTTTTAGTGCCAGGAATGTCTGTCTTGTTTATTCTGGACCCTATTTGGAAAATGGCATCTTCTGAAATTTGTGTGAAATTGGCAAAATTGCCAATTTCTAACCACTTTATTGGATAGTTGCAATTGGTAAATGGGTGGTTTCTTGTACTCATTCGATAGAAAAAATGGAGTTCTAGTAAAATTATTATGATTTTTGTTGACTAGTACACAGTGGGCGAAATCACCGATGCGTAAAGATCGTCGAGACTGCTAACTTCATGAGAGCATAATTCCATAAGTTTTCCATCAAATTTCATACTTTTGGTGTCATTATGATCGGGAAAAGATTCTCTATCATTTCATAAGAAAAAATAATCGTTTTTCCGAAAAATTTTCAACCCTGAGAATGAGTTTAGGAGAGGGCCTCTCAACCCTGAAAGGGTTAAACCAAGACAGCAGTGCCTAAGCATGCATAATAAGGCAAAAAGACTGCTGGGATTTATATTAACCCTTTGAGGGTTTTCGTCGTACTAGTACGTCTTACGCGTAGGGGTTTTTGACGTACTAGTACTCATAAATTCTAGCGGCCTCAAATCTAGTGGGAGAAAGCTGGTAGGCCTTCATATGAAAGAATGGGTCTATGTGGTCAGTGTGCACAGTCTAAAAAAAATCCTGCAGCACACAGTGCATAATGAGAAAAAAAAAACTTTGACCATTTTTTTTTAATAAATCAGCGACTTTGCAGTGTATTTTCGTATGGTATTTATTGTTGTATTCTAGTTTTCTTGGTCTCATTTTATAGAATGGAAGACATATTACAGAAATTGAGATGATTTTGACTGGTTTTACAAAGAAAGGTGCCTTGAAATTGAGCTCAAAGTAGCAGAAATGTTCGATTTTTACCAAACTTCAAAAGTAAACAAATCGTGCCAAGCGTGCAATACACGTCAACTGGTGAGTCTAATATTCTTTCACAAGTGCACCAATAATATTTATACCATCTTTTACACTAATGCAGTAGTCTGCATAACAGTAAATCTTATATTTTTTGTGAAAATAAAAATTCAAAGTGGAAAGCAAAAGAATATAAGAGGGGCCTTGAGACGTGACTAATGACTAGAGGAAATGTCATTTTAGTGCCAGGAATGTCTTTCTTGTTTATTCTGGACCCTATTCGGAAATTGGCATCTTTTGAAATTTGTGTGAAATTGGCAAAATTGCTAAATTCTGACCACTGTACTGGATAGTTGAATTTCATAAATGAGTGGTTTCTTGCACCCATTCGATAGAAAAAATGGAGTTCTAGCGAAATATTCATGTTTTTTGTCGACTAGTACAGTGAAATTGGCCGAAAATGGGGCTCAAAGTGGGCAAAATCGCCGATGCGTAAACATCGCTGAGACCGCTAACTTTGCGAGAGCATAATTCCGTAAGTTTTCTATCAAATTTCAAACTTTTGGTGTCTTTATGATCGGGAAAAGATTCTCTATCTTTTCATAAGAGAAAATAATTTTTTTTTTTTTTTAAATTTGGTCGACCCTGAGAACGAGTTTCGGAGAGGGCCTGTCGACCCTCAAAGGGTTAAGAAGTGCAAGCAACAGAAGTCTAGTGGTTATACTTCAGCTTTATACATCATTAGTAAGGCCTCAAGGCCTCACCTAGATTATGCAGCTCAGTTCTGGTCTCCATGTTACAGAATAGAAATAAATTCGTTAGAAAACATTCAGCAACGAATGACAAAATTAATTCATTACACTAGAAATCTTCCGTATGAAGAGAGATTGAAGTCCCTTAACCCTTAAATGGTCCAAACGTATATATACAATTTTTCAACATCTGAACGTATGTAAAAAAATGTATATCATCTTTTTTGTTTTACATTTGAAAAAGTGTAAAAAAAACTTTTATCTACATTTTTTTTTGTTATATTTGAAAATATGTAAAAAAAAAGTAGATCTACTTTTGAAGCAATACGAATTTGAACGTCGATCTGTTTGGACCTTTTAACCCCTTCAGGGTTCAAGGCCAAAATCTGAAGTGGTGCTCCAGTGTCCAAGAAATTTTGAGAAAAAAAAAATTTATTTTTTCTTACAGAATTAAAGAGTATATTTTTGTGAAGGTAATAAGACAAAAAAAAGTTTTTTCTGATCAGTACTTACCGAGATACAGCGGTGGGAAGTTGACCCAAGTTGACCCAAAATGACCGGGTGGCGGCAACATTAGTGACTTCCGCAAAATCCCATTTTTTTATTTTATGTTTTTTTATACTTTTTTCTTTTCTTTTCTAATTTTTTTCTTTTTCTAATAACATTTGTGGCCTGTGAGACCAGTATAATGTATATTGTATAAGTGTACACTCATTGTATTCAACACAATAACTGCACTAATTTGTTTATCATTATATTGCTTACAAAACTTGTTTACAAGTTTATTGTAAACAAAATGATGAAAATATTAGTGTGGTTATTGTGTTGAATACAACGGTTCCATACGGAACAATGGCACATGATACAATGGTACCATATGATACAATGGTACCACATGGTAGAATGGCACATGATACAATGGTACCATATGGTACAATGGTGCCATATGGTACAATGGCACATGATACAATGGTACCATATGATACAATGGTACCACATGGTAGAATGGCACCATTTGGTACAATGGTACCATATGGTACAATGGTGCCATAGGGTGCAATGGTACCATAGGGTGCAATGGTACCATATGGTACAATAGCATCATATGATACAATGGTACATGGTACAATATGACACAATGGCACATGATACAATGGTACCACATGGTAGAATGGCACCATTTGGTACAATGGTACCATAAGATACAATGGTACCATATGGTGCAATGGCACCTTATGGTACCATATGGTGTAATGGTACCATATGGTACCATATGATGCAACGGTACCATATGGTACCATATGATGCAATGGTACCATATGGTACATTGTACCATACAGTACAATGATACCATATGGTTCATTGTACCATATGGTACTGTTGTATTCAACACACTAATATTTTCATTATTATTTTGGTTACAATAGTTGTTTACAACAAAAATATGCAAAAATGTTGTATATTAGTAATGTTCTATTATATATTTACAAGTGTACAGGAACTTTACGTGTTCCTTGAGGTGGATGACAAAGCACTTTGTCTCAGAAACTGCGGGGAGTTAGTAGCTAGCTTGCGTCACCACTCACTCAGTCTTGGCTGGTGTCTCATGCCACCAACACCTATTGACCATATGGTACATGGTATATGTTACAGGGTACCATATGGTACACTGTACTATATGGTAAAGGGTACCATGCAGTACAGGATAACATATGGTGCAGGGTACCATATGGTACAGGGTACCATATGGTACAGGGTACCATATGGTACAGGGTACCATATGGTGTAGGGTACAATATGGTACAGGGTACCATATGGTACAGGGTACCATATGATACAGGGTACCATATGATACAGGGTACCATATGGTACAGATACAGGGATAACTATAGAAATAAGTCACCCTGACTTTTTTGCGTTATCCTAGGATTTTATACATATGCTACTATGTATGATAATCTATGTAATTGTATTTCTGTACACCTGAATAAACTTACTCAAGTGCATGTGGCATCATAAGTAAGTTTATTTAGTTATACACAAATAAAGTTACATAGAATATCATACTTAGCAGCATATGTTTGGAGAACCTAGGATAACCCAAAAAAGTCACAGATTTATTTCCATTAGGGTCCCCATACCCTGTACCATATGGTACAATGTACTATATGGTACAATGTACTATACGTACATTGTACCATATGGTACCATTGCACCATATACACCATTGTACCATATGATACCATTGTATGACATGGCACCATTGTACCATATGGTGCCATTGTACCATATGGCACAATGGTACCATATGGTTCAAAACCATAGAATTCATCTTCAGCTCCACTTCCATCAGTCTTAGAACTGTAAGTTGTGAAGAGGAGAGTCAGAATTAGCCCGGAGAGTGAATGGGGAGTGAGAGCATCTTGCCACCAGGCACTATGAACAAAGCTAATTTGCCGGCGTTCCCACAATGCCATGTGGGTGTCCAGATTTTTTCTATGGTGTGCACACTGACCACCCAGACCCATTCTCTTAGATGTAGGCCTACCAGCCTTCTCCTGCTAAATTTGACGGCGCTAGAATTTTGGCGTAGATCTATGGTTTGGACCCTGAACGTAAAGCCGTAGATCTACGGGACGGACCCTGAAAGGGTTAAGGGTTAAATTGCATTCACTTGTAAAATGAAGAATGAGGGGTGACATGATCAAAGTGTGGAAATAAATGGTATAAAATACCAACACAATGGAAATATAAACACATATGCAGTATAATGTGATCCTTTATTGACTACGTTTCGCCCACACAGTGGGCTTTTTCAAGTCACAAACAGAACTACCTGGGGTGGAAGGAACGCGAGTATTTATAGTCAGGTTCAGAATGCTGAGGTCAGGTGGAGAATGCTGCATCTGATGATGTACCGAGTGGGGTTATAGAGTCTAAAATCTTGGGTAGCTTGGAAAGGAGATTGAATAAGTTTGTGAGCAGACCCCCCAGAGTGTTCTCATGTGGGATAGCGATGAAGAAGTTTCTTGGCAAGTGGTTCAGCTATGTTATAGAAGCCACTATTCTGGTTGAAGTTGTCGGATATAGAAATAAGTGATGATTCCATGATTCTTCGGTATTGAGTGTTGTCTTCTGTGGCGATAAGTCTTGAGTTTCTGTAGTTTATCAAGTGGTTGTGTGAATTACGGTGTTGTACGCAGGCATTCCTTGTGTCGTCAGACCTGCTTGCGTATTGGTGTTCTGAAATACGTGTTTGGAGGTCCCTTGATGTTTCACCCACGTATAACTTGTTGCAGTCATTACAAGGGATTATGTATACCCCTGCAGAGGGTGGAAGCTTGTCCTGTCTATCACTGGTAATGTCCTTGATGGTCATGGTTGTGGAGGTAGATACTTGAAATGAAGTATTGGAAAAGATGTTGGAAATGTGTTTGGCAATGGAGTTGGTGGGGAGGACTATGTATCTCTTCTCGGCAGTGTCTTCTCTGGGTGTGTTGAAGATGTTTAATGCCCGTCGTCTGCAGTCTCTGATGAAGTGACGAGGATAGTGGAGTTAAGAAAATACTTGTTCAATCATTGTGCGTTCTTCATCAAGAAACTCATTGCTGCAGATTCTGAGTGCACGCAGGAAGAAGCCTATAATTACACCACGTTTGGTTTTGGTGTCGTTGTGAGAGTAAAAGTGGAGAAGATCGTTTTGGTTGGTGGGTTTTCGATAGACTTTAAAACGAAGTTCGTGGTCAGCTTTGCAAAGTAGAACATCAAGGAAAGGAAGAGTGTTGTCGACTTCTTCTTCAAGTGTGAACTGGATTGAAGGCTCGACCTGGTTGAGCTTGTCTTGGAGAGCTTGAACATTGAAGCGTTTAGGAGTTATGAGGAGAATGTCGTCAACATAACGGAGCCAGGTGACAGACGTAGGAATTCTCGCAAAACACCTCTCTAAACTCTTGGGCACTATCAGTCCAGCACATCTCAAACACTCAGGTGATCTTCTCAATCGCATTCGCAACATCAACATCAAGAACAAGAAACTTTCCAGCCTTGACGTGACTTCCCTATTCACCAAAGTACCTACTACACAAGCCATCGATCTCTTGCGCAGGAAAATTGACGATTCACTTGATCTTCCCATTCCAGCCAGCGATTTCATCGACCTTGTTGAACTATGTGTTGGCTTTACGTGTTTCTCTTTCAAAAATCACCTCTTTCAGCAGACTTTTGGACTACCCATGGGTTCGCCACTCAGTGCGGTCCTGGCGAACCTATACATGGAACATCTAGAAGCCAAACGTTTCTCCACCATCATTCCTTCGTCTGTCACCTGGCTCCGTTATGTTGACGACATTCTCCTCATAACTCCTAAACGCTTCAATGTTCAAGCTCTCCAAGACAAGCTCAACCAGGTCGAGCCTTCAATCCAGTTCACACTTGAAGAAGAAGTCGACAACACTCTTCCTTTCCTTGATGTTCTACTTTGCAAAGCTGACCACGAACTTCTTTTTAAGTCTATCGAAAACCCACCAACCAAAACGATCTTCTCCACTTTTACTCTCACCACGACACCAAAACCAAACGTGGTGTAATTATAGGCTTCTTCCTGCGTGCACTCAGAATCTGCAGCAATGAGGTTCTTGATGAAGAATGCACAATGATTGAACAAGTATTTTCTAAACTCCACTATCCTCGTCACTTCATCAGAGACTGCAGACGACGGGCATTAAACATCTTCAACACACCCAGAGAAGACACTGCCGAGAAGAGATACATAGTCCTCCCCACCAACTCCATTTCCAACATCTTTTCCAATACCTCATTTCAAGTATCTACCTCCACAACCACGACCATCAAGGACATTACCAGTGATAGACAGGACAAGCTTCCACCCTCTGCAGGGGTATACATAATCCCTTGTAATGACTGCAACAAGTTATACGTGGGTGAAACATCAAGGGACCTCCAAACACGTATTTCAGAACACCAATACGCAAGCAGGTCTGATGACACAAGGAATGCCTGCGTACAACACCGTAATTCACACAACCACTTGATAAACTACAGAAACTCAAGACTTATCGCCACAGAAGACAACACTCAATACCGAAGAATCATGGAATCATCACTTATTTCTATATCCGACAACTTCAACCAGAATAATGGCTTCTACAACATAGCTGAACCACTTGCCAAGAAACTTCTTCATCGCTATCCCACATGAGAACACTGTGGGGGGTCTGCTCACAAACTTATTCAATCTCCTTTCCAAGCTACCCAAGATTTTAGACTCTATAACCCCACTCGGTACATCATCAGATGCAGCATTCTCCACCTGACCTCAGCATTCTGAACCTGACTATAAATACTCGCATTCCTTCCACCCCAGGTAGTTCTGTTTGTGACTTGAAAAAGCCCACTGTGTGGGCGAAACGTAGTCAATAAAGGATCACATTATACTGCATATGTGTTTATATTTCCATGATCAAAGTGTACAAGTGGAAGATGGGTATTAATAAAGGGGATATTAATAAGGTCCTGAGGATATCTCTCCAAGAGAGAACCCAAAATAATGGATTCAAATTAGACAAGTTTAGATTTAGAAAGGATATAGGAAAGTATTGGTTTGGAAATAAGGTAGTGGATGAGTGGAACAGTCTGCCTAGTAGGATTATTGAGGCTAAGACCTTGGGTAGTTTCAAATTTAGGTTGGATAAATACATGAGTGAGAGGGGTTGGATTTGAGTGGGTCTTGCACATGAGTTAATAGAATTATCAAAGCTTGTTCCTTGGGTAGAATTGAAAATTGAGTTGGGCAAATATTCTGTTAGTGGGATGGATTGTGAAGGACCAGCGTAGTATGGGCCAACAGGCCTGCTGTAGTGCTCCTCCTTTCTTATATACTTATGTTCTTAATGGAGGTAAATTTGAATGGGGATTAGTCACTAGTGGCATTCCACAAGTATCAGTTTTAGCCCCTCTCTTGTTCATAATTTACATTAATGACCTTGATGAAGGGATTATGAGTGACATGAGCAAATTTGCTGATGATACAAAGGGGGATAAGTCTGTTGAGTGTACCTGGTAAAGTGTATGGTAGAGTTATAATTGAAAGAATTAAGAGTAAGACGGAGAATAGGATAGCAGATGAACAAGGAGGCTTTAGGAAAGGTAGGGGGTGTGTGGACCAGGTGTTTACAGTGAAACATATAAGTGAACAGTATTTAGATAAGGCTAAAGAGGTCTTTGTGGCATTTATGGATTTGGAAAAGGCGTATGACAGGGTGGATAGGGGGGCAATGTGGCAGATGTTGCAAGTGTATGGTGTAGGAGGTAGGTTACTGAAAGCAGTGAAGAGTTTTTACGAGGATAGTGAGGCTCAAGTTAGAGTATGTAGGAAAGAGGGAAATTTTTTCCCAGTAAAAGTAGGCCTTAGACAAGGATGTGTGATGTCACCGTGGTTGTTTAATATATTTATAGATGGGGTTGTAAGAGAAGTAAATGCGAGGGTCTTGGCAAGAGGCGTGGAGTTAAAAGATAAAGAATCACACACAAAGTGGGAGTTGTCACAGCTGCTCTTTGCTGATGACACTGTGCTCTTGGGAGATTCTGAAGAGAAGT
Organism: Cherax quadricarinatus; assembly: GCF_038502225.1. Lineage (NCBI taxonomy): Eukaryota > Metazoa > Arthropoda > Malacostraca > Decapoda > Parastacidae > Cherax > Cherax quadricarinatus. The sequence goes on along the minus strand of NW_027195144.1, from coordinate 21,554 downwards.
TGCAGAGATTGGTGGATGAATTTGGTAGGGTGTGCAAAAGAAGAAAATTAAAGGTGAATACAGGAAAGAGTAAGGTTATGAGGATAACAAAAAGATTAGGTGATGAAAGATTGAATATCAGATTGGAGGGAGAGAGTATGGAGGAGGTGAACGTATTCAGATATTTAGGAGTGGACGTGTCAGCGGATGGGTCTATGAAAGATGAGGTGAATCATAGAATTGATGAGGGAAAAAGAGTGAGTGGTGCACTTAGGAATCTGTGGAGACAAAGAACTTTGTCCTTGGAGGCAAAGAGGGGAATGTATGAGAGTATAGTTTTACCAACGCTCTTATATGGGTGTGAAGCGTGGGTGATGAATGTTGCAGCGAGGAGAAGGCTGGAGGCAGTGGAGATGTCATGTCTGAGGGCAATGTGTGGTGTGAATATAATGCAGAGAATTCGTAGTTTGGAAGTTAGGAGGAGGTGCGGGATTACCAAAACTGTTGTCCAGAGGGCTGAGGAAGGGTTGTTGAGGTGGTTCGGACATGTAGAGAGAATGGAGCGAAACAGAATGACTTCAAGAGTGTATCAGTCTGTAGTGGAAGGAAGGCGGGGTAGGGGTCGGCCTAGGAAGGGTTGGAGGGAGGGGGTAAAGGAGGTTTTGTGTGCGAGGGGCTTGGACTTCCAGCAGGCATGCGTGAGCGTGTTTGATAGGAGTGAATGGAGACAAATGGTTTTTAATACTTGACGTGCTGTTGGAGTGTGAGCAAAGTAACATTTATGAAGGGATTCAGGGAAACCGGCAGGCCGGACTTGAGTCCTGGAGATGGGAAGTACAGTGCCTGCACTCTGAAGGAGGGGTGTTAATGTTGCAGTTTAAAAACTGTAGTGTAAAGCACCCTTCTGGCAAGACAGTGATGGAGTGAATGATGGTGAAAGTTTTTCTTTTTCGGGCCACCCTGCCTTGGTGGGAATCGGCCGGTGTGATAATAAAAAAAAATATAATAAACAAAGATAGGCCGTATGATTCATTCTGAGGAGGATAGCAATGAACTCCAGAAGGATTTGGACAAATTAATGTCTTAGTCTGAAATATGGCAGATGAAGTTCAATGTGGATAAGTGTAAGGTACTAGTCTTTGGTAATGAAAATAACACTCAAAGCTATAAAGTAGGTGAAATAGAGCTTGATCATACAAAATGTGAAAAAAACTTGGGAGTCATGGTAAACAGAAATCTAAAGCCAAGACAGCAGTGCCTAAGTGTGTGCAACAAGGCTAACAGATTACTTGGATTTATCTCAAGAAGTACAGTGGACCCCCGCATAACGATCACCTCCGAATGCGACCAATTATGTAAGTGTATGTTTGGGGGTTTGAAATGGACTAATATACTTCACAATATTCCTTATGGGAACAAATTCGGTCAGTACTGGAACCTGAACATACTTCTGGAGTGAAAAAATATCGTTAACCGGGGGTCCACTGTATAAGTAACAGAAGTCCAAAAGTTATTTTACAGCTCTATACATCACTAATAAGGCCTCATTTAGATTATGCTGTTCAGTTTTGGTCTCCTTACTACAAGATGGATATAGACTCATTGGAGACATTACAGAGAAGAATGAGTAAAATGATTTACTGTGTAAGGAATCTCCCGTATGAAGATAGACTTAAAGCCTTAAATCTCCACTCTCTGGAGAGAAGTAGAATGAGGGGAGATATTACTGAAGTATAGAAGTGGATGATGGGCATAAACAAAGTAGATATTAATAAAGTACTGAGGGTGTCAAACCATGTAAGAACGAGAAATAATGGAATTTAATTGGATAAATTTAGATTTAGAAAGGGCATAGGTAAGTACTGATTTTCTAACAAATGTTGTGGATGCGTGGAACAATCTTCCCAGAAGGGTGATCGAGGCTAGGACTTTGGGCAGCTTTAATAAGAGATTGGACAAATATATGAGTGGGAGGGGCTGGGTTTGATCTGTGTCACTGGGTACGGGAGTAAATTCTTGGGTACCTTTGGGTAGAGGTCCTTTTGATAAGGACCTGCCTTGTATGGGCCAGCAGACCTTCTGCAGTGTTCCTCCATTCTTATGTTCTTATCCAATCTCTTTTAAAAGCTACCCAAGTTTTTAGACTTCTTCACTCTACTCCGAAGACTGTCACATGCACCTTTCTCCACCTGACCCAGCATTCCCATCCTATATATAGCCATGTATGTTTCACCCAGGTAGATCTGTTTGTGACTTGATAAAGCCCACTGCATGGGCAAAACGTTTTCAACAAAGGATCACATTATACTGCTTAAGTGTTTGTATTTCCATTGTGTCTGTATTTTATACCATTTATTTCCACAACCATCAACTTCAGTACCAGAACCTCTACCATCCACCTCAGCCCAGTAGGACCACAACATAACTCTCCACTCTCTTCACAATCATCCACAAACACCAGCACTCACAATTGAAGGTAAGAAATACTATTATTTCTGTTGCATTTGTAATCTCACACAGTAAAAACAACATAATACACCATAACAATGAACTACAAGTACATGTTCACCTTTATTTTTGTAAGATCTGTTGGTCTAAAAAAGAGCTGTTTGGCATTTTGGGGGCTCCCAGGAATGTAACCCTATTTTTCCCCGTAAGTTCTTCAGTTTGTCTAATGTGGTTTTGCCTAACATGGCATTTTCAGGAACATAACTACCATGTTAACCCTTTGATTGTTTACGGCGTATATATACGTCTTACGCGCCACTGTTTCTGACGTATTTATATGCATAAATTCTAGCGGCTTCAAATCAAGCAGGAGAAAGCTGGTAGGCCCACATGTGAGAAAATGGGTCTCCATGGTCAGTGTGCACCATATAAAAAAAATCGGGGAGCCAGTGGTGCATTGTGGGAATGCCATTTCAGTTGTCCTTTTTCAGCATGTCTAGCGGTAAGAAATATGTGATTCCCCAGCAAATCTGGGACTCCTCTCTTCCCAAGTGATGCTCTAACACAGATGGAAGTGTCAGTGAAGATCAAATTCATGATTTGGAGGAGTTTGAGACCAAAAGCAATGGAGGAGGAGGAGGAAGAAGAGGAGGAGGAGGAGGAGGAGGAGGGGAGGAAGAGGAGGAGGAGGAGGAGGGGAGGAAGAGGAGGAAGAGGAAGAGGAGGAGGAAGAGAAAGAGGAGAAGGAGGAGGAAGAAGAAAAAGAAGAAGATGTAATAATATTGTTCCATTGAAGCAAGAAAAAAAAAAAGTCCACCCCATGACAGTGACAAGATAAGGGGAGATAACATCTGATAAGAGCTGACTTTGATGAGCGTAAACGAGGGTGGAGCTGATAAGGAAAGATTAGATGAACATCGCCCTTCCTTTGTTTTTGCTGGTACACAAACATTTCTGTCTGTCTATTTGTCTGTCTGTCCATCTAGCTCTCTGTCTCAGAGCCACAAGACTGTGTCATCACATTTACTCACATCTTCAAGCAGAGTATAGCACTTTGTCTGGATTTCTTGGGTTATCCTAGGTAATTTGCACTATGTATACTTGTATTTATGTGTACCTGTGAGACAGAGATAGACAGACAGATAGAAAGAGAGACAGATTGAAAGAGATAGAATGAGGGAGAAAGATAATTAGATAGAATGGAGGGGAAGCAGCATCCGACCCCATTGTTTTGACAGGCGGTAGGGGGAGTGAGTAATGAGACAATATGTCATTTTGACAGTTGCTGACTCCTGACTCAAAACAATTATAAGCCACACACTCACACACAAGACAAGGAGGAGAAGGAGGAGGAGAAGAAGAAGGAGGAGGAGAAGAAGAAAGAGGAGAAGAAGAAGGAGAAGGAGAAGAAGGAGGAGGAGAAGGAGGAGGAGGAGGAGGAGGAGGAGTAGGAGGAGGAGGAGGAGGAGGAGGAGGAGGAGGAGGAGGAGAGGAGGAGGAGGAGGAGAAGGAGGAGGAGGAGGGGAGGAGGAGGAGGAGGAGGAGGGGAGGAGGAGGAGGAGGAGGAGAGGAGGAGGAGGAGAGAAGGAGGAGGAGAAGAGAGAAGAAGGAGGAGGAGAAGTAGAAGGAGGAGGAGAAGAAGGAGGAGGAGGAGGAGAAAGAGGAGGAGGAGGAGGAGGAGGAGGAGGAGGAGGAGGAGGAGGAGGAGGAGGAGGAGGAGGAGGAGAAGAAGGAGGAGGAGGAGAAGAAGGAGGAGAAGAAAGAAGAGGAGGAGGAGAAGAAGAAGGAGGAGGAGAAGAAGAAGGAGGAGGAGGAGAAGAAAGTGGAGGAGAAGGAGGAGGAGAAGAAGGAGGAGGAGGAGAAGAAGAAGGAGGAGGAGGAGAAGAAGGAGGAGGAGGAGAAGAAGAAGGAGGAGGAGAAGAAGAAGGAGGAGGAGGAGGAGGAGGAGAAGGAGAAGGAGAAGGAGGAGAAGAAGGAGGAGAAGAAGGAGGAGGAGGAGAAGGAGGAGAAGAAGGAGGAGAGACAGATTGAAAGAGACAGAATGAGGGAGAAAGAAAATTAGATAGAATGGAGGGGAAGCAGCATCCGACCCCATTGTTTTGACAGGCAGTAGGGGAAGTGAGTAATGAGACAATATGTCATTTTGACAGTTGCCGACTCCTGACTCAAAACAATTATAAGCCACACACTCGCACACAAGACAAGGAGGAGACGAAGAAGGAGGAGGAGGAGGAGGAGGAGGAGGAGGAGGAGAAGGAGAAGAAGAAGGAGAAGGAGAAGAAGAAGAAGAAGAAGAAGAAGAAGAAGAAGAAGAAGAAGAAGAAGAAGAAGAAGAAGAAGAATAATGTTCCCTTGAGGCATGAAAACAGTTCACCCCATGACAGTGACAAGATAAGGGGAGATAACATCTGATAAGAGCTGACTTTGATGAGCATAAAGGAGGGTGGAGCTGATTAGAAAAGATTAGATGAACATCGCCCTCCCTTTGTTTTCGCTGGTACACAAACATTTCTGTCTGTCTATTTGTCTGTCTGTCAAGCTCCCTGACTGTCCATCTAGCTCTCTGTCTCAGAAAGAGCCACAAGACTGCGTCATCAGGAAAGAAGGATGGAAGGAATGACGACACACAACCATTTACCTAGGATAACTACATAACACAACTGCCTGCAAATACTTTGCAGAAAACTGCTCAGAGAAGGTGTTTTGTCTTTGCACATAAAAAAAAAGTCCACAAAAATGCACACACACTGGTTTTATGTGTGAGGAGTGTGAAACACCATTGTGTATGACACCATGTTTTATGTGTTAGAGTGTAAAACACCACTGTGTATGACACCATGTTTTATGTGTGAGGAGTGTGAAACACCATTGTGTATGACACCATGTTTTATGTGTGAGAGTGTAAAACACCACTGTGTATGACACCATGTTTTAAAGAGTTCCACAAGCTGCAGAACTTCTAGGAATATGTCCAGTGACTATATATTGGTATATATATTATGGAACAATAGTAATAAACAATTTTTTGTATTGTTTGTTTTTGTAAACAAGTTTTGTAAACAATATATTGATAATTATGTTTGTGTGCTTATTGTGTTGTATACAACGAGTGTATATATGTACATTGCACCTTACTTTGGTCTCATAGGCCACATAAGTTATGTGAAAAAATAAAATAGTGAAAAAAACAACAAACCTTCAAATACAAGTAAACTAAAGTTCACCTGGTGAGCGGCAGTCGCCGCTGTTGCCATACGCGGCTCATTTTCTGCAAACTTCACAACTCTATATCTCCGTAAGTACTGATGGCAAAAAAAAAAAAATTTTTTTGGACTAAAACACTCGGAAAAATAATCTTAACATTTTCATAAGAAAAAATATTTTTTTTTTTTCGAATATTTGGTGACATAGAATGACAGTTTCAGAGAGGGTCCTGAAACAGTCAAAGGGTTAAACGACGGTCTACTGTAAATGAAAACTCAAAGTGGAAAGCAAGCATCATACAGGATCAAAGAAAATGTTGTAGATGAATGGTTCAGAGAACATGTTGATAAATTAGACACATGCAACTCTTGAGTTGCATGTATTGCACAAGAGTTGCACATGTCTAATTTATCAACGTGTCGGTTCTCTGAACCATTCATCTACAATCTTGTCAGACATTGCAACTTCTTGGGATCTTAATATTTGGGAATTCTTTGCTTGCCTAACCCTTGGGCACAACCTAATTCCACATTGGACAAATGTGACACCACCTACGACTGCTGCACCTCTCCTGCCTACTGTATATAAGCTACTTCTCCACACATACGCTGTATTCTATTCAAGATTGATGGACTGACCACAACGACTCAAGGTTGAGGGACTGATTACCTCATTCTCCTCCTGTTCTTCATGATTCTCCTTTGTATGGACTCACGAAGCCACCGTGTGGCAAAACATTTCCTCAATAAAGATACCCAAGAGCTGCACATGTGTCTAATCTATCAGAGGAAATGTTGTTTTATTCTGGACAGTATTTTGAAATTGGAAATTTTTTAATTTTGTGTGAAAGTGGCCAAATTGCTGATTTCTGATCATATTTATTAGTAGAAATTGGTAAATGGGTGATTTCTTGTACTCAATGGACAGAATGAAAGAAGTACTTATGAAATAGCTACGAGTTTGGTTGAGTGGAACAATGGAATTGGCCAAAAATAGGGCTTAAGAGTGGGTAAAATTGCTGATGCATAATTATCGCTGAGATTGCTAACTTTGTGAGAGCGAAACTCCTTAAGTTTTCCATCAAATTTCATACTATCAGTTTCATTACTTTCAGAAAAAGATTCTCTATTATTTCATGAGAAATAACTTTTTTTTTTTTTTAAATTCTGTGACCCTGAGAGCAAGTTTCAGATCAGCAATTCCAACCATGAAGGGTTAAAAAAAGAAAGAATGTTTACTACAGTAGACCTATTTACTTATGCTATGAAGGTCCCATTCACAATCAAACATCATACAGTGGTCCATCGATAATCACAAGGCTCGATAGTGATAATTTTTGAAAATCGTAACGTTATTTTCATCAAAACATTGCCTCGCAAATAGTCGTTCGCCTGGGACGTGTACACACAGCCCCGAGCCGCCTCACACTCCTTTCCCAGTCAGTGTGCCATTGTTTATCAGTGAGTGAGGATGATCCCACGAGTTCATAAGAAGAAAGAAGGAACACTGCAAGAGGCCTACTGACCCATGCAAAGCAGGTCCATGTCAACCCCCCTGGATTAGACCAATTACCTTCCCCCCCCCCCGGATTAGCCCAAAGACCCACTCAGTCTGATCATCTCCACTCAAGGATGGAGCACTGCACCAGACCCAGCAGCACAAGCTAGTCAGGTCCAACTCACACCCACCCACACCCACTCATGTATTTATCTATTTTTAAAACTACACAACGTTTTAGCCTGAATAACTTTACTCAGGAGTTTGTTCCACTCATCCACAACTCTATTACGAAGCCAGTGCTTTCCTATATCCTTCCTGAATCTGAATTTTTCCAACTTGAAACCATTGCTGCGAGTCATGTCTTGGCTGGAAATTTTCAGCATGCTATTTACATCCCCTTTATTTATTCCTGTCTTCCATTTATACACCTCGATCATATCCCCCCTAATTCTACGCCTTTCGAGAGAGTGCAGATTCAGGGCCCTCAGTCTATCCTCATAGGGAAGATTTCTGATACATGGGATCATCTTTGTCATCCTCCTCTGTACATTTTCCAGAGCATTTATATCCATTCTGTAATACGATGACCAGAACTGAGCAGCAAAGTCTAAATGAAGCCTAACCAAAGATACAGAGAGTTGAAGAACAACCTGAGGACTTCTATTATTTATACTTCTAGATATGAAGCCAAAAATTCTGTTAGCTTTATTGCGAACACTAATGCACTGTTGTCTTGGTTTTAGATTACTGCTAACCAGAACTCCTAAATCCTTTTCGCAATCAGTAGTATTAAGATCAACATTATTTATTTTATATGTGGCATGGTTATTTAACTGTCCAACATCTAGAACTTTGCATTTGTCAATATTAAACTGCATCTCCCACTTCTCCGACCATTGCATCAGTCTATTCAAATCATCCTGGAGTGCTCTAGCGTCCTCATTAGAATGAATTACCCAGCCTATTTCGGTGTCATCAGCAAATTTGCTTATGTCGCTATTTATTCCCTCATCTATGTCGTTTTTGTAAATTGTGAACAACAACGGGCCCAACACTGACCCCTGAGGAACACCGCTTGTGACGTGCCCCCATTCTGATTTCTCCCCATTTATGCAAACTCTCTGCTGTCTATTTGTCAGCCATGCCTCTACCCAGGAAAAAATTTCTCCTCCTATTCCATGTGCCTTAAGTTTCCTCAATAGCCTCTGGTGTGGAACTCTATCGAAAGCCTTACTGAAGTCCATATACACAATATCATATTCATTACCACGATCTACCTCCTCAAACACCTTAGTTAAAAAAGTTAGTAAATTCGTAAGACAAGAACGCCCCTTTGTAAAACCGTGTTGAGATTCATTAATCAATCTGTGCCTGTCAAGATGGCTACGAATTGCTTCAGCAATTATTGATTCCATAAATTTTCCCACTATGGAGGTAAGGCTTATTGGTCTATAGTTCGAAGCCAAGGACCTGTCACCTGCCTTGTAAATAGGTATTACATTTGCCATTTTCCACTTATCAGGCACTATGCCAGTTTGTAGTGATACGTTAAAAAGTTTAGCTAAAGGTATGCTAAGTTCCTCTTTACATTTCATTAACACCCTTGCAAAAAGTTCATCAGGACCTGAGGATTTGTTAGGTTTTAGTTTCTCTATCTGTCTGAGGACAATGTCACTAGTTACTGCAATTGTACATAGTTTATTATCATCCTGTTCTAGTATTTTCCTGGGTGAAAACTGATAGGAAGTAGGTATTGAGAATGTCACACGTATCCTTATCACTGTCAGTGATCTGACCAGAGTTACTCGTAAGTGTGCCAATCTTGTCCCTAATCTTACTTCTGTATACTTGAAAGAACCCTTTTGGGTTAGTCTTTGAATCCCTTTCAACCTTAGTCTCATAATCCCTTCTTGCTTTTCTTATTCCTTTCTTTATTTCTCTCTTTAACTGAATATATTGATTACTTAACTGCCCATCCCCTCTTTTGATACACCTATAGATGCCTCTCTTTAGACCAATGAGATGTTTTAATCTAGTGTTCATCCATTTGGGATCATATCTGTTAGATCTAATTTCCCTACTCGGAACAAAAGTTGTCTGGGCAGCTATAACTATGCTCTGAAAAACGTCATATTGGTAACCAGGATCACCTACCTGACCCATAGTCAGGACATCCCAATTTAGCCCACCCAGGTAATTTTTCAGTCCCATGAAGTTGGTCAAGCAAAAATCTGGGACAGAGATTTGATTGCAGTTATCTGGGTAATTCCATGATATATTGAAACTAAGTGATTTATGATCACTTTCCCCAAGCTCATCATTAACCTCAAGATTATTAATTAGTGAATCTTTGTTGGCAAGAACCAAGTCAAGTAGATTGTTTTCTCTAGTTGGTTCTGTCACAACCTGTTCTAAAAAGCAATCCTGAACAGTATCAAGAAAGTCATTAGACTCAAGATTTCCTGTCATATTGTTCCAATCAATTTGTCTAAAGTTAAAATCTCCCATTATCACAACATTTTCATATGTAGATGCCTTATGAATTTCGTCCCATAACAGCTTACTGCACTCCCTATCAAGGTTTGGGGGCCTATAAATCACACCCAAAACTAATTTGTCACATCCCTCAAGAAACTGTAGCCAAACAGATTCTGTGTTTGATGTTTCTAATCTTATATCCTGTCTAAGACAACAATTTAAATTTTCTCTGACATACATCGCCACACCACCACGCTTCCTGTTGACCCTATCAGTGTGGAATAGTTTATAACCCTGTACTTTGGATTCAGAAGGCATTTCTCTATCTTTCAGGTTGAACCAGGTCTCTGTTATACCAATAATATCTATATTACCTACACTTGCAAGTAAGCTTAGCCCATCTATCTTATTTCTTAGACTCCTACTATTTGTATAGTAAACCTTAAGGGAGCTAGTCACTCGTTGCCCTCTACTATCCCTCTTTGTTTGTTGATCAATTGATTTGCCATTACTAGCAACTTTATTTTGAATATTGTCTTTTAACCCTTTGACTGTTTCAGGCCACTCTCTGAAACTGTCATTCAATGTCGCCAAATATTCGAAAAAAAAAAATTATTTTTTCTTATGAAAATGTTAAGATTATTTTTCTGGGTGTTTTAGTCCAAAAAAAAATTTTTTTGCCATCAGTACTTACCGAGATATAGAGTTGTGAAGTTTGCAGAAAATGAGCCGCGTATGGCAACAGCGGCGACTGCCACTCACCAGGTAAACTTTAGTTTACTTGTATTTGAAGGTTTGTTGTTTTTTACACTATTTTATTTTTTCACATAACTTATGTGGCCTATGAGACCAAAGTAAGGTGCAATGTACATATATACACTCGTTGTATACAACACAATAAGCACACAAACATAATTATCAAAATATTGTTTACAAAACTTGTTTACAAAAACAAACAATACAAAAAATTGTTTATTACTATTGTTCTATAATATATATACCAATATATAGTCACTGGACATATTCCTAGAAGTTCTGCAGCTTGTGGAACTCTTTAAAACATGGTGTCATACACAGTGGTGTTTTACACTCTCACACATAAAACATGGTGTCATACACAATGGTGTTTCACACTCCTCACACATAAAACATGGTGTCATACACAGTGGTGTTTTACACTCTCACACATAAAACATGGTGTCATACACAATGGTGTTTCACACTCCTCACACATAAAACCAGTGTGTGTGCATTTTTGTGGACTTTTTTTTTATGTGCAAAGACAAAACACCTTCTCTGAGCAGTTTTCTGCAAAGTATTTGCAGGCAGTTGTGTTATGTAGTTATCCTAGGTAAATGGTCGTGTGTCGTCATTCCTTCCATCCTTCTTTCCTGATGACGCAGTCTTGTGGCTCTCTCTGAGACAGAGAGCTAGACCGATAGACAGGGAACTTGACAGACAGACAAATAGACAGACAGAAATGTTTGTGTACCAGCAAAAACAAAGGGAGGGCGATGTTCATCTAATCTTTTCTTATCAGCTCCACCCTCGTTTACGCTCATCAAAGTCAGCTCTTATCAGATGTTATCTCCCCTTATCTTGTCACTGTCATGGGGTGAACTGTTTTCATGCCTCAAGGGAACATTCTTCTTCTTCTTCTTCTTCTTCTTCTTCTTCTTCTTCTTCTTCTTCTTCTTCTTCTTCTTCTTCATCTACTTCTTCTTCATCTACTTCTTCTTCATCTACTTCTTCTTCATCTACTTCTTCTTCATCTACTTCTTCTTCATCTACTTCTTCATCTACTTCTTCTTCATCTACTTCTTCTTCATCTACTTCTTCTTCATCTACTTCTTCTTCTTCTACTTCTTCTTCTTCTACTTCTTCTTCTTCTTCTTCTTCTTCTTCTTCTACTTCTTCTTCTACTTCTTCATCTACTTCTTCTTCTTCTACTTCTCCTTCTACTTCTTCTTCTTCTACTTCTCCTTCTACTTCTTCTTCTTCTTCTTCTTCTAATTCTTCTTCTTCTTCTTCTTCTCCTCCTCCTCCTTCTTCTTCTCCTCCTCCTCCTTCTCCTCCTCCTCCTCCTCCTCCTCCTCCTCCTCCTCCTCCTCCTTCTTCTTCTCCTCCTCCTCCTTCTTCTTCTCCTCCTTCTCCTCCACTTTCTTCTCCTCCTCCTCCTTCTTCTTCTTCTCCTCCTCCTCCTTCTTCTCCTCCTCCTTCTTCTCCTCCTCCTCCTTCTTCTCCTCCTCCTTCTTCTTCTCCTCCTCCTCCTTCTTCTCCTCCTCCTCCTTTTTCTTCTCCTTCTCCTTCTTCTTCTCCTCCTCCTTCTTCTTCTCCTCCTTCTTGTTCTCCTCCTCCTTCTTGTTCTCCTCCTCCTTCTTCTTCTCCTCCTCCTTCTTCTTCTCCTCCTCCTTCTTCTCCTCCTCATTCTTCTTCTTCTCCTTCTCCTTCTTCTCCTTCTCCTCCTTCTTCTTCTCCTCCTCCTTCTTCTTCTCCTCCTCCTTCTTCTTCTCCTCCTCCTTCTTCTTCTTCTCCTCCTCCTTCTTCTTCTTCTCCTCCTCCTTCTTCTTCTCCTCCTCCTTCTTGTTCTCCTCCTCCTTCTTCTCCTCCTCCTTCTTCTCCTCCTCCTTCTTCTCCTCTTCCTCCTTCTTCTTCTCCTCCTCCTTCTTCTCCTCCTCCTCCTTCTTCTTCTCCTCCTCCTTCTTCTTCTCCTCCTCCTTCTTCTTCTTCTCCTCCTCCTTCTTCTTCTCCTCCTCCTTCTTCTTCTCCTCCTCCTTCTTCTTCTCCTGCTCCTTCTTCTTCTCCTCCTCCTTCTCCTCCTTGTCTTGGGTGCGAGTGTGTGGCTTATACATAATTGTTTTGAGTCAGGAGTCGGCAACTGTCAAAATGACATATTGTCTCATTACTCACTCCCCCTCCCGCCTGTCAAAACAATGGGGTCGGATGCTGCTTCCACTCCATTCTATCTAATTATCTTTCTCCCTCATTCTATCTCTTTCAATCTGTCTCTCTTTCTATCTGTCTATCTCTGTCTCACAGGTACACATAAATACAAGTATACATAGCATAAATTACCTAGGATAACCCAAGAAATCCAGACAAAGTGCTATACTCTGCTTGAAGATGTGAGTAAACATGATGACACAGTTTTGTGGCTCTCTCTGAGACAGAGAGCTAGATGGACAGACAGGGAGCTTGACAGACAGACAAATAGACAGACAGAAATGTTTGTGTACCAACAAAAACAAAGGGAGGGTGATGTTCATCTAATCTTTTCTTATCAGCTCCACCCTCGTTTACGCTCATCAAAGTCAGCTCTTATCAGATGTTATCTCCCCTTATCTTGTCACTGTCATGGGGTGGACTTTTTTTTTTCTTGCTTCAAGGGAACAATATTATTACATCTTCTTCTTCTTCTTCTTCTTCTTCCTCCTCTTCCTCCTCCTCCTGCTCTTCTCCTCTTCCTCCTCCTCCTGCTCTTCTCCTCTTCCTCCTCCTCTTCCTCTTCCTCCTCTTCCTCTTCCTCCTCTTCTCCTTTTCCAATTCCTCCTCCCCCTCCTCTTCCTCCCCTCCTCCTCCTCCTCCTCCTCCATTGCTTTTGGTCTCAAACTCCTCCAAATCATGAAATTGATCTTCACTGACACTTCCATCTGTGTTAGAGCATCACTTGGGAAGAGAAGAGTCCCAGATTTGCTGGGGAATCACATATTTCTTACCGCTAGACATGCTGAAAAAGGACAACTGAAATGGCATTCCCACAATGCACCACTGGCTCCCCGATTTTTTTTATATGGTGCACACTGACCATGGAGACCCATTCTCTCACATGTGGGCCTACCAGCTTTCTCCTGCTTGACTTGAAGCCGCTAGAATTTATGCGTATAAATACGTCAGAAACAGTGGTAAGACGTATATATATGGCGTAAACAGCCAAAGGGTTAAACATATCCCTGAGGTATCCCGGTAATAACTGCTGTTTTTAACCCTAGTGCTGCAGCCTGATTGTTTCCCACAAACACCCATACCTCTATAATCTATCAGTTTAAATTCCTAGACAAATCATCAATTATGACACATTTCATAATATTATGATACATTTCATAATATTCCATTTGTTTTAGTGCTTGCAACTGCTAAATAAGCCACCATGGCTCCAAAGAAAGCTTCTAGTGCCAGTCCTTTGGTAAAGAATGTGAGAAACACATATAATTTAAGAAAAAGTTTGTAGAAAAATATGAAGGTGGTGGTGGTAGAGTGGAAGCAGTTGTGATAGTGGTAGAGGGTGGGTAGTGATGGTGGTAGAGGGTGGTAGTGGTTGTGATGTGGTAGAGGGTGCCTTCTTCAGTGATTCAGCGATTCTACCAATTCCTCCAATGTTGTTGGAGTTATATAGGGCTACAGAAAACACCACTGCCTCAGCTGCTGCTTCACCACCATTATGGATGGCTTACTCTCAGTGGCACTTATACACCCAACAACACAACACCTCTCGTGACATACATAATGACTTATTTTATGCATTCTAGAGTATATTCCAAGTTTCTATGTTATTAATATTGTTTATTATGTCATATTAGTTGAATTGTGATAGATAAGTAAGCCGTAGAGTTGATATTAGCGTCATATTCTCCAACAATAAACTCGCCTCCCCTCCCTCTGCCATACACTAACAAGTCTTCAATAAAAGGTAAGTGTTAATAAATGTTCATTTATACATTTTATTAGTGCTTTACATTTATTTGGCATTCTTTTCAGCATGTAAATCTATATTTAAGCTAGGGAAGTGACCCCTGAAGTGACCCAGAGCCCTTATGGAGGGAGATTCTTCCAAACAATAACCTCTCTTCCCTCTCCCCTCCTCCCTGTATCCATTCATCAACAACAGCCTTCAATAAAGGTAACTGTCATGTTGAATGTTCATTCTTTTGTGCATGTAAATATATAAGAACATAAGAACATAAGAACGAAGGAACACTGCAGAAGGCCTACTGGCCCATGCGAGGCAGGTCCAAGTCTCCTACCGGCTTAAGCCAATGCACCCAACCTAGTCAGGTCAGGTCACATTGACTTAAGGGAGGAACACGGCAACCGACCTGGTAGCACAAGCTATCAGGTCTAACTCACACCCACCCACATCTACTCATGTATTTATCCAATCTATTTTTGAAGCTACACAACGTTCTGGCCTCTATAACGGTACTTGGGAGTTTGTTCCACTCATCCACAACTCTATTACCAAACCAGTACTTTCCTATATCCTTCCTGAATCTGAATTTTTCCAACTTAAAACCATTGCTGCGAGTCCTGTCTAGGCTAGATATTTTCAGCACACTATTTACATCCCCTTTATTTATTCCTGTCTTCCATTTATACACCTCAATCATATCCCCCCTAATTCTACATCTTTCTAGAGAGTGCAGTTTCAGGGCCCTTAGTCTATCCTCATAGGGAAGGTTTCTGATACATGGGATCAACTTTGTCATCCTCCTTTGTACATTTTCCAGAGAATTTATATCCATTCTGTAATACGGTGACCAAAACTGTGCAGCATAATCTAAATGAGGCCTAACCAAGGATGTATAGAGTTGAAGAACAACCTGAGGACTCCTATTATTTATGCTTCTTGATATGAAGCCAAGGATTCTATTAGCTTTATTGCGAACACTTATGCACTGTTGTCTTGGTTTCAGATTACTGCTAACCAGAACTCCTAAATCTTTTTCGCAATCCGTAATATTAAGATCTACATTATTTAGTTTATATGTGGCATGGTTATTGTCCTGTCCAACATTTAGAACTTTGCATTTGTCAATATTAAACTGCATCTGCCACTTCTCCGACCACTGCATCAGTCTATTCAAATCTTCCTGGAGTGCTCGAATGTCCTCGTCAGAATGAATTCGACGGCCTATTTTGGTGTCATCAGCAAACTTGCCGATGTCGCTCTTTATGCCCTCATCTATGTCGTTTATGTAGATTGTGAACAGCAGGGGGCCCAACACTGACCCCTGTGGAACACCGCTCGTGACGCTTCCCCACTCTGATTTCTCCCCATTTATGCAAACTCTCTGCTGCCTATTTGTCAACCATGCCTATATCCAGGAAAAAATTTCTCCTCCTATTCCATGTGCTTTAATTTTCCTCAATAGTCTCTGATGTGGGACCCTGTCAAAAGCCTTACTGAAGTCCATATACACAATATCATATTCATTACCATGATCTACCTCCTCAAATACCTTAGTGAAAAAAGTTAATAAATTCGTAAGGCAGGAACGCCCCTTTGTAAAACCATGCTGAGATTCGTTGATTAATTTATGCTTTTCAAGGTGGCTACGAACTGCCTCGGCAATTATTGATTCCATAAATTTTCCCACTATGGAGGTTAGGCTTATTGGTCTATAGTTCGAAGCTAAGGACCTGTCACCTGTTTTGAAAATAGGTATCACATTTGCCATTTTCCACTTATCTGGCACCATGCCAGTTTGTAGTGATATGTTGAAAAGATTAGCCAAAGGTGTGCTAAGCTCCTCTTTACATTCCTTTAGAACCCTTGCATACAGTTCATCAGGGCCTGGGAATTTGTTAGGTTTTAATTTATCTATTTGCCTAAGGACCATGTCACTTGTGACCCTAATCGTGCACAGTTTATTATCATCCTGTTCTACATAATTTATCATTACTGGAATATCGCTGGTATCCTCCTGTGTAAAAACTGAGAGGAAGTATGTGTTAAAAATTCTACACATTTCCTTATCACTGTCAGTGAGCTGACCCGAGGAACTTTTGAGTGGGCCTATCTTGTCCCTGATCTTACTTCTGTATACCTGAAAGAATCCTTTTGGGTTAGTCTTCGATTCTCTTGCAACTTTAACCTCATAATCTCTTTTTGCTTTTCTAATTCCCTTTTTTATTTCTCTCTTTAACTGAATATATCGATTTCTTAATTGCCCCTCTCCTCTTTTGATTTGCCTATATATGCCTCTCTTTTGACCAATCAGATATTTTAATCTATTGTTCATCCATTTAGGATCATTTTTGTTTGATCTGATTTCCCTATTTGGAACATAATTTGACTGAGCAGCTAGAACTATGCCCTGGAAAGCATCATATCGGCAACCATCACCATCTACCTGACCCTTAGTCAGGTCATTCCAGTTCAGCCCACCTAAGTAATTTTTCAGTCCTATGAAATCAGCCAAGCGAAAGTCAGGGACGGAGACTTGATTGCCATTATTAAGGGAATTCCATGATATATTAAAACTGAGTGATTTGTGATCACTTTCCCCAAGCTCACCATTAACCTCAAGATTATTAATTAGTGTTTCCCTACTGGCAAGAACCAAGTCAAGGAGGTTATTTCCCCTAGTTGGCTCTGTCACAAACTGTTTTAAAAAACAATCCTGGATCATATCAAGAAAGTCACCTGACTCTAAATTTCCTGTCAAATTGCTCCAGTCAATTTGTCTATAGTTGAAATCTCCCATTAGCACAACATTTTCGTATGTAGATGCCTTACGAATTTCGTCCCATAGAAGTTTACTGCACTCCCTATCAAGATTTGGGGCCCTGTAAATCACACCCAAAATTAGTTTTTCTCGGCCCTCGAGAAGCTGTAACCAAACAGATTCAGTGGCTGACGCTTCTAATTTAATATCTTGTCTAACACAACAATTTAAATTGTCTCTGACATACATCGCTACTCCACCACCTTTCCTGTTGACCCAAATTATTGTTCTAGGTGTCTGGGATGAATTAATTGGAATTACATTATTTCTTATGGGGAAAATGGATTCGAAAATAGTCAATTTCGATACTAGTCACACTTCCAGGAACGGATTAATTACGAAAAACGAGGGACCACTGTATAAGAATAGAGAAGAATTGCAGTAGTTTGTTTGCCCATACTTTGTAAGATACGATACTATGTACCACAAACGACATTCTTTACCCTATACCACTCTTTAACCCTTTGACTGTTTCAGTCGTATATACACGTCTTACGAGCCAGTGTTTTGGACGTACATCCAGGTCTCCCTCAACATTTGTGTTTTCAACTTTGATGGGCTTCACACATTCACGAATTCCCAACCGCCAAATCATATTTATGTTGAGGACTTTGAAATTGATGAACGACATTGATAGAGGCATAATTCCCTACAAAACTCTGTAAATATGAAGAAGCGGTCTCAGTGCCCCATCACAATGTTCTTTACAAGAAAGCCTGCCACTAAAGTGCCCATCCCTTTACCCAAAGTCCTATCTAAGCTAAAACCTTGTGTAGTTTCAAATTTAGGTTGGATAAATACATGAGTGAGAGGGGTTGGATTTGAGTGGGACTTGCACGTTTGGGTAGCGTTTATTCTGTTAGTGGGTTGGATTTGTGAAGGACCTGTTTAGCTTGAGTGGTGACCTGTGCTAAGCTCAGTGAGGACGTGTCTAGTGTGCTCTCCGCAGACTGAACCAAGATGCCCTCCATCAAGCAAATTTACCAGCAGCTTAACCCTATGGGGGTTTCGGCCGTACTAGTATGGCTTACACCCCAGGGTTTTTGACGTACTAGTACGCCTAAATTCTAGCGCCCTCAAATCTAGTGAGAGAAAGCTGGTAGGCCTACATATGAAAGAATGGGTCTATGTGGTCAGTGTGCTCAGTATAAAAAAAATCCTGCTGCTGCAGGATTTTTTTGCACAGTGCTCACAGTGCGTAATGAGAAAAAAAAAACTTTGACCATGTTTTTGGATTAAAACAGCGACTTTGCACTGTATTTTCGTAAGGTATTTATTGTTGTATTCTAGTTTTCCCTGGTCTCATTTTATAGAATGGAAGACATATTACAGAAATTGAGATGATTTTGACTGGTTTTACAAAGAAAACTACCTTGAAATTGCGCTCAATATAGCAGAAATGTTCAATTTTTACCAAAGTTCAAAAGTAAACAAATCATGCTATGCGTCCAATACGCGTCAACTGGCGAGTGTAATATTCTCTCACAAGTGCGCTGATATTATTTATACCATTTCTACACTAATGCAGTAGTCTGCATAACAGTAAATCTTCTATTTTTATGTAAGAATAAAAATTCAAAAAAATATAAGAGGGGCCTGGGGATGTGACTAATGAACAGAGAACTTGTTATTTTAGTGCCAGGAATGTCTTTCTTGATAAATTAGACACAAATGCAACTATTGGGTATCTTTATTGAGGAAACGTTTCGCCACACAGTGGCTTCATCAGTCCATACATAGGAGAAACTTGAAGAACAGGAGGAGAATGAGGTAATCAGTCCCTCAACCTTGAGTCGATGTGTTCAGTCCATCAATCTTGAATAGAATACGGCATATGAGCGGAGAAGCAGCTTATAAACCGTATGGCAGGAGAGGTGCAGCAGTAATTTATCAACATGTTGGTTCTCTGAACCATTCATCTACAAACCTGTCAGACACTGCAACTTCTTGGGATATTAATATTTAGGAATTCCTCGCTTGCCTAATTCTTGGGCACGACCTACTTCCACATTGAGCAAATGTGACCCCCCCCATTACTGCTGCACCTCTCCTGCCATACGGTTTATAAGCTGCTTCTCCGCTCATATGCCGTATTCTATTCAAGATTGATGGACTGAACACATCGACTCAAGGTTGAGGGACTGATTACCTCATTCTCCTCCTGTTCTTCAAGTTTCTCCTACGTATGGACTGATGAAGCCACTGTGTGGCGAAACGTTTCCTCAATAAAGATACCCAAGAGTTGCACTTGTGTCTAATTTATCAACGTGTCGGTTCTCTGAACCATTCATCTACAAATGTCTTTCTTGTTTATTCTGGACCCTATTCGGAAATTGGCATCTTTTGAAATTTGTGTGAAATTGGCAAAATTGCTAAATTCTGACCACTTTATTGGATAGTTGAAATAGGTAAATGGGTGGTTTCCTGTACTCATTTGGTAGAAAAAATGGAGTTCTAGCTTAATAGTTATGATTTCTGTCAACTAGTACAGTGGAATTGGCCGAAAATAGGGCTCAAAGTGGGCAAAATCGCCGATGCGTAAACATCATTGAGACCGCTAACTTCGCAAGAGCATAATTCTGTAAGTTTTCCATCAAATTTCATACTTTTGGTGTCATTATGATCGGGAAAAGGTTCTCTATCTTTTCATAAGAAAAAATAATTTTTTTTTTTAAATTTAGGTGACCCTGAGAACAAAGTCTCTGAGAGAGCCTGGCGACCCGCAAAGGGTTAAGGAAGAATTGAGGGTGGTGAAGATGGAGATACAGGGACTGACTGAGGAAAACAAGAGGATTTATAGTCCTCCTCCTGTTGTGAGTCCTCAGGTCAAGAAGGGAACCTGGACAGTGGCTGGACATCATGGAACGAAGTTGACGATCAAGAAGACGAATGGAAAGGTAGAAACGACGAAGAAGAAGGAGACTACTGTGGAAACTTTTGTGGAAACATCTAATGTATTCTCCGTGCTACCTGAAGAATGTGAGTCGACTACTGGGAACGTCACGACGAACGACACCAAGGAAGGTAAGAACATTGTTGTTGTTGGGGATAGCCAGGTTAGGTACATGGATAGGGCCTTCTGCTTGAAGGACAAGAGTAGGAGACAGAGGGTTTGCTTTCCTGGGGCTGGGATGGAGGATATTGTTATCTGGCTTGACAACATCATGAATGGTAATGAGATTCATCCTATTATCTGCCTCAGTGCTGGAGGCAATGATATAGGCAAGCATAGAAGTGTGGATTTAGTTAGAAGGTTCAGGACAGCAGTAGACATAATTAGGAAGAAGGGGGGGCCACCCTGTTATATGTGGCATTTTGCCAGGAAGGGGTGTTGGAAATGAATGGTTGTCCAGAGCAATTGGTATTAATTGTTGTTTGGATAAACACTGTAATAATGCAGTACCATTCACTGACAATTGGGACAACTTCTATGGCCGAAATGACATGTATGCCAGGGATGGAGTTCACTTATCCAGGGCAGATGTGGGTTTTCTTGCTAGCTCAGTTAAGGGGGTTGTTAGGACTTTAAACTAGGAGTAGTTAGAGGTATGGGTTTAGAAATGATAAATAATGAGTATGGATATATTGACTAATGCTCTGATATTAAGAATCTTAATAATAACCATCATGGAGTAACACTGTGTAATGATAACTTCAGAAATTGTATAAAAACAAAGGTGAACAGGAAAAATGTGCAGAAGAAAAAACATATGATGGTATTTTATGCTAACAGTCGAAGTGCAAGAAATAAGATTAATGAACTACGTTTGGTAGCGTGTGCTAGGAACTTTGATGTCATTGCATTAACTGAAATGTGGTATGATTTAAAGAGTCGAGATATGATTGCAGAGTGTAATATTCAAGAGTTTAAGTTGTTTCATGTAGATAGATGTAATGGGAAGGGGCGAGGAGTTGCATTATATGTTCAAGAAAATATTAATTGTTGCATTAAAAACAGGTATAAAAATAGATGGAACAGTAACAGAATCTGTTTTGGTAGAGTTTGTAGAAGGTCAAGAAAAACTAATTCTAGGTGTAATATACCGTCCTCCAGGCTTGGATCATGATAGAGGGGGACTTCTTTGGGACAAAATTGTTAGGGCTTCTAGACACAATAACATAGTGATAGTAGGGGATTTTAACTTTAGTCAAATTGACTGGAATTCTTTGACCGGTAATCTGGAGTCCAATGGCTTTATGGAAACAGCTCAGGACTCTTTTCTGAAGCAGTGTGTAAGAGAGCCTACCAGGGGTAATATTTTGCTCAACCTAGTCTTGTCAAATAAGGAAACACTCGTAAATAATCTGGAGATCACTTAAGAGCTTGGCACAAGTGATCACAAATCTATCACTTTCAGCATTAACCCTTTCAGGGTCCAAGGCCAAAATATGAAAGGGTGCCCCAGTGTCCATGAAATTTTGAAAAAAAAAAAAAAAAAA